>NW_025409871.1:0-128 GCF_002201575.2 Neomonachus schauinslandi
TCAAGATATACTACAAAGCTGTAGTAATCAAAACATTATGGTACTGGGCGCCTGGGTGGCTCAGTTGGTTAAGCCACTGCCTTCGGCTCAGGTCATGATCCTGGAGTCCCGGGATCGAGTCCCGCATC
>NW_025409871.1:228-5391 GCF_002201575.2 Neomonachus schauinslandi
AAAACATTATGGTACTGGCACAAAAATAGACACATAGATGAGTGGAACAGAAAAGAGCTCAGAAACAAACCAGTACTCATGAGGTCAATTATTCCATGACAAAGGAGGCAAGAATACAAAATGGGGAAGAGACAATCTGTTCAATAAATGATATTGGGAAAACAGGACAGTCATATGAAAGAATAAAACTGGACCACTTTCTAAAACCATACACAGGGGCGCCTGGGTGGCTCAGTCGGTTGGGTGTCTGCCTTCGGCTCGGGTCATAATCCCGGAGTCCTGGGATCGAGCCCCATGTCAGGCTCCCTGCTCAGTGGGTGCTTCTCCCTCTCCTCCCCACCTGTGCTCTCTCTATCTCTCTCTCGCAAATAAATAAATAAAATCTTTTATAGAAGAAATTAAATAAATAAATAAATAAATAAAATCATACACAAAAATAAACTCAGAATGGCTTAAAGACCTACAAGTGAGACCTGAAACCATAAAAATCCTAAAAAAGAACACAGGCAGTAATTTCTCTGATATTAGTCATATCAACATTTTTTTGAGATATATCTCCTAGGGCAAGGGAAACAAATAAAAATAAACTATTGGGACTACATTAAAATAAGAAGCTTTTGCACGGTAAAGTAAACCATAAACAAACAAATAAAAAAAAGACAACCTACAGGGGCGTCTGGGTGGCTCAGTTGTTAAGCGTCTGCCTTCGGCTCCGGTCCTGATCCCAGGGTGCTGGGATCGAGCCCCATATCGGGCTCCTTGCTCAGCGGGAAGCCTGCTTCTCCCTCTCCCACTCCCCCAGCTTGTGTTCCCTCTCTCGCTGTGTCTCTCTCTGTCAAATAAATAAATAAAATCTTAAAAAAAAAAAAAAGACAACCTACAGAATAAGAGACTTCCAAGAGATATATCCAATAAGGGGTTAATATCTAAAGTATATAAAGAACTTATATAACTCAACACTAAACAAACAGACAAACAAAAATCCAGTTAAAAAATAGGCAGAGGACCTGAAAAGGAATTTTTCCAAAGAAGACATACAGATGACCAAAGACCCCTGAAAAGATGTTCAACATCACTCATCATCAGGGAAATACAAATCAAAACCACAATAACATATCACCTTATACTTGTCAGAATTGCTACAATCAAAAACACAAGAAATAGTGTTAGCGAGGCTGTGAAGAAAAAGGAACTCTTGTGTACTGTTGGTGAGAGTGCACACAGGTACAGATACTGTGAAAAACAATATGGAGGTTCCTCAAAAAAATTAAAAGTAGAAATACCATATGACCCAGTAATTCCACTACTATTTACCCAAGAAAATGAAAACTCTAATTGGAAAAGATATATACTTCCCTCTATTTATTACAGCACTATTGACAATAGCCAAGATATGAAAGCAACCTACATGTCTATCAATAGACAAATGGATAAGGAAGAAATACAAAATGGAATTTTATGCAGCCTTAAAAAGGATGTGATCGTGACATATGCAACAAAATGGATGGACATGGACGGTATTATGCTAAGTGAATTAAGTCATACTGAGAAAGGCAAATGTAGAATCCGAAAAACCCCAGTGAATAAACAGACAAAATGCAGAATCAGACCTGTAAGTACAGAGAATAAACTGATGGTTGCCAGTGGAGTAGGAGTGAAGGGATGGGCGAAAATGTATGAAGGGGAGTGGAAGATACAGACTTCTAGCTATGGAATAAATAAGTCATGGAAATAAAAGGCACAGCATAGGGAACAGAGTCAATCTTATTGTGATTGTTTGTATAGTGAAACATGGTAGCTATTGGGGCAGTTAAGCATCTGCCTTCAGCTCAGGTCATGATCTCAGGGTTCTGGGATCAAGTCCTGCATTGGGCTCCCTGCCCAGCAGGGAGTCTGCTTCCCCCTCTTCCTCTGCCCCTCCTCCCTGGCTTGTGCTCTCTCTTTCAAATAAATAAATAAAATCTTTTCTTTTTTTAAGTGGTTCAAAAAAAAAAACATGGTAGCTACATTTGTGGGGAGCATAGCATAAGGGATAAACTGAATGACTATGTTGTACACCTGAAACTAATGTAACACTGTGTTAACTATACTCAAATAGAAAAAACTTTTAACTAAATAAAATCAGAAACGAAAGAGGAGACATTATAACTGACACCACAAGTATACAAGTATCATAAAAGATTACTGTGAACAATTCTATGGCAACAACTGGAAACCTAAAAGAAACATATAAACTCATAAAAACATCTAACCTATAAAGACTGAATCATGAAGAAATAGAAAATACAAACAGACCAATAATGAGTAAAGGACATTGAATCAGTAATCAAAAACCTCTCAACAACAAAAAGACCAGGACCAGATGGTTACATGGGTTGAATTCTGCCAAACATTAAAGAAGCATTAACAACAATCCTTATCAAATTCTTCCAAAAAATTGAAGAGGAAGGAACACTCCCAAATTCATTTTACATGGCCAGCATTGTCCTAACACCAAAGCCAGATAAGAACACTACAAGAAAAAAACAAAACAAAACAAACCCCCCGCCCCCAAAACCACAGACCAATATCCCCTCTGAACGTAGATGCAAAAATTCTCAATAAATATTAGCAAACCAAATTCAACATCACAGTAAAAGTATCCTACACTATGATCAAGCAGGATTCAACCTTGTGATGCAGGGATGGTTCAATATATGCAAATCAATAAAAAACAATAATAATAATAATAATAGATAATAAATAACATCTTTAGTAGAATAAAAGATAAAAATCATATGATAATCTCAGTAGATGCATAAAAAGCAACTCACAGAATTCAACATCCATTCATGAAAAGAACCCTCAACAAATTAGGTATAGAAAGAAACATACCTCAACATAATAAAAGCCATACAGGACAAGCCCTCATATATCACAGTCAATGATGAAAGCTTAAAAACTTTTCATCTAAGATCAGGAACAAGGCAAGGATGCCCATTCTCACCACACCTACTCAGTGCAATCAGCAAGGAAAAAAATTAAAAGTCTTCTCAATCAGAAAGGAAAAAGTAAGTTGTATCTATTTGCAGATGACATGATTTTATATATAGAAAATCCTAAACATCACACCAAAGCCATTCTGACTTTTTAAATTGGACATACCCAATAAAGGGTTAGAATCTAAAATCTATAAAGAACTTATAAAACTCACACACAAAATGAATAATCCAATTTTAAAAATGTGCAGAAGACACAGACATTTTTCCAGAGAAGACATACAGATGGCCAACACACACATTTGGAAAAGATGCTCATTATCATGTATCATCAGGGAAATGCAAATCAAAACTATAATGAGATATCACCCCATACCTGTCAGAATGGCTAAAATCAAAAACACAAGAAATAACAGGTGTTGGTGAGGAGGTGGAGAAAAAGGAACCCTCTCACAATGTTGGTGGTGCGAATGCAAACTTGTACAGCCACTGTGGAAAACAGTATGGATGTTCCTCAAAAAGTTAAAAATAGAACTAACTACCCTACTGGGTTTTTTGTTTTGGGGGTTTTGTTGTAGTTGTTGTTCGTTTTTGTTTTTGTTTTTTGCACTACTGGTTTTTAACCAAAGATTACAGAAACACAAATTCAAAAGGATATGTGCACCCCTATATTTATTGCAGAATTACTTACAATAGCCAAGATATGGAAGCAACCCAAGTGTCCATTGATACATTAATGGATAAAGAAGATGTGGTATATATAAATGAAATATTTTTCAGCCATAAAAAAAGAACAAAATCTTGCCATTTGCAGCAACATGGATAAAACTAGAGAATATAATGCTAAGTGAAATAAGTTGGGCAGAGAAAGACAAATACCATACGATTTTACTCATATTTGGAACCTAACAAAACAAATGAGCAAAGAGGAAAAAAAGAGAGACAGACAAACCAAAAATCCAGACTCTTAACTATAGAAAACAAACTGATGGTAACCAGAGGGGAGGTGGGTGGGGAGATGGGTGAAATAGGTGATGGGAATTAAAGAGGGTACTTGTGATGAGCACTGAGTAATTAACATAAATTTTTTTTAAAAGGCAACCTATGAAATGGGGAGAAAATATTTCCAAACCATAATCAGTAAGGGGTTAATATGTAAATATAGAAGGAACTCATGTAATTCAATAGATAGTTAGAAAACCCAATTGAAATATGGTCAAAAGACCTGAATAGACATTTTTCCAAGACATAAAAATGTCCGACACATACATGAAAACGTGTTCAACATCACTAATCACCAGAGAAATTCAAAGCAAAACTACAATGAGAAATAACTTTATACTTGTTAGAATGTCTATTATCAAAAAAACAAGAGGTACCAAATGCTGCTGAGAATGTGGAGGAAAGGGAACATTCATACATTGTTGGTGGGAATGTAAACTGGTACAGCTGCCACTGAAAACAGTATGGAGGTTCCTCAAGAAATTAAAAATAGAACTACCATATGATCCATGAGTCCCACTTCTGGGTATATTTATCCAAATGAAATTAAATTATCTCAAAAAGACATCTATACTCTTATGTTCACAGCAGTATTTACAACAGCCAAGGTATGGGAAAAATCCTGTTTCCATTGATGGATCAATGGATAAAGTAAATGTGATGGAAGATGATAGATGATAGATAGACAGATGATAGATAGATGATAGATGATAGATAGATAGATAGATAGATAGATAGATAGATAGATAGATAGATAGATGATAGATAGATAGATGATACATAGGAATATTATCCTTTAAAATAAGAAAATCCTATCATATGCAAAAACATGAATAGACTCGAAAGCATTATGCTAAGTAAGCAAGAGAAAGATAAACACTGCATGATACCATGTATATGTGGAATCTAAAAAAAATGTTTTTGAACTTGAACTCATATAAACAGAGTAGAATGGTGATTGCAGGGGCTGGAGAGTGGGGAAAATGTGTAGAGGTTGGTAGAAGCACACAAGCTTTTAGTTATAACATGAATAAGTTTGGAAGATCTAATGCATACCATGGTGGCTATAGTTGATAATTCTGTGTTGTATAATTGAAATTTGCTAAGAAACTAAAACAAGTGTTCTCACCAATAAATAAATAAATAAATAAATAAATAAATAAATAAATAAATAAATAAATAA
>NW_025409871.1:5401-10543 GCF_002201575.2 Neomonachus schauinslandi
TAAATAAATAAATAAATAAATAAATAAATAAATAAATAAATAAATAAGTAGGGGGCAGAATGCATTAATTAACTAGATTATGAGAATCCTTTCACAATGTATACATATATCAACTCATCACATTGCACATTTTTAAAAATCTTTATTTAAATTCTAGTTAGTTAACATACCATGCAGTATTGGTTTCAGGAGTAGAATTCAGTGATTCATCACTTACATACAACACCCAGTGTTCATCATAACAAGTGCCCTCTTTAATACTCATCATCCATCTAGCCCATCCCCCACCCACCTCCCTCCATCACCACTTAGTTTGTTCTCTCTTGTTAAGAGTCTCTTATGGTTTGGTTCCCTCTTCTTTTTCACCTGCCGTATGTTCATCTGTTTTGTTTCCTAAATTCGACATATGAGTGAAATCATATGATATTTGTCTTTGTCTGACTGACTTATTTTGCTTAGCATAATACACTCTAGTTCCATCCACTCTGGTGCAAATGGTAAGATTTTATTCTTTTTGATGGCTGAATAATATTCCATTATATAATCTTCTCTATCCACTCATCAGTCAATGGACATTTGGGTTCTTTGTATAGTTTGGCTATTGTTGATAATGCTGTTATAAACATCAGGGGAACTATACCCCTTTGAATCTGTAGTTTTGTATCCTTTGGGTAAATACCAAGTCATAAAATTGCTGGATCATAGGGTAATTCTATTTTTAAATTTTTGAGGAAACTCCATACTGTTTTCCAGAGTACCTGCACCGGTTTGCATTCCCATCAGGAGTGCAAGGGGGTTCCCCTTTCTCCACATCCTCACCAACACATGTTGTTTCTTGGGTTGTTAATTTTAGCTATTCTGACAGGTGTGAGGTGGTATCTCATCATGGCTTTGATTTGCAGTTCCCTGATGATGAGTGATGTTGAGCATCTTTTCATGTGTCTTTTAGCCACCTGGATGTCTTCTTTGTAAAATTGTCTATTCATATCTTCCTCCCATTTCTTAACTGCATTATTTGTTTTCTGGGTGTTGAGTTTGGTACGGGCTTTATAGAATTTGGATACTAATCTTTATCAGATATGCCATTTGCAAATATCTTCTCCCATTCCATAGGCTGCCTTTTAGGTTTTTTTCCTTTGCTGCGCACAAGCTTTTTATCTTGATGAAGTCACGATAGTTCATTTTTGCTTTTGTTTCCCTTGCCTCTGGTGATGTGTCTAGTAAGAAGCTGCTCCAGCCAAGGTCAAAGAGGTTGCTGCCAATGTTCTCCTCCAGGATTTTGATGGCTTCCCGTCCCACACTTCATTCCTTCAACGATTTTGAATTTACTTTTATGTATGGTGTAAGAAGGTGGTACACTTTCATTCTTCTGCATGTTGCTGTCCAGTTTTCTCAAACCATTTGTTGAATATCCATTGGATATTCTTTCCTGTATTATTGAAGATTAGTTGACTGTGTAGTTGTGGATCCACTTCTGGGTTTTCTATTCTGTTCCATTGATCTATGTGTTTTTGTGCCAGTAGTATAATGTCCTGATGACTAGAGTTTTGTAATGTAGCTTGAAATCCAGAATCATGATGCCTCCAGCTTTGTTTTTCCTTGTTCAGGATTGCTTTGGCTATTCAGAGTCTTTGGTGGTTTCGTATGAATTTTAGGATAGTTTGTTCAAGTTCTGTGAAAAATGCTGGTGGTATTTTGATAGGGATTGTGTTCAATGTGTAGATTGCTTTGGGTAGCATAGACATTTTAACAATGCTTGTTCCAATCCATGAGCATGGAATGATTTTCCATTTCTTTGTGTTCTCTTCAATTTCCTTCATAAGTGTTCTGTAGTTTTCAGAAAAAAGACGTTTTACCTCTTTGGTTAGGTTTATTCCTAAGTATCTTTTTTTTTTAAATGCAATTGCAAATGGTATCAATTCCTTGATTTCTTTTTCTGCTACTTCATAATTGGTGTATAGAAATGCAACAGATTTCTATATGTTGATTTTATGTCCTGTGACTTTGCTGAATTCATGTATTAGTTCTAGCAATTTTTTGGTGGAGTCTTTCATGTTTTCTACATAGAGTATCATGTTGTCTGCAAATAGTGAAAGTTTGACTTCTTCCTTGCTGACTTGGATGCCTTTTATTTCTTTTTGTTGTCTGATTGCTGAGGCTAAGACTGCCAGTACTGTTAAATAGTAATGGTGAGGGTGGATATCCCTGCCTTGTTCCTGACCATAGGGGAAAAGCTCTCAGTGTTTCCCCATTGAGGATGATATTACCTGTGGGTCTTTCCTATATGGCCTTTATGATATTGAGGTAGGTTCCATCTATCCCCACACTCTAGAGGGTTTTTATCAAGAACAGTTGATGGTTATTGTCAAGTGCGTTTTCTGTATCCATTTAGAGGATCATATGGTTCTTATCCTTTTATTAATGTGGTGTATCACATTGATTTGTAAATATTGAACCACTCCAGCAACACAGGAATAAATCCCACTTGATTATGGTGAATAATTCTTTTAATGTATTGTTCAGTTTGATTTGCTAGTCATGTACATCAGAGATACTGGCCTGTAGTTCTCCTTTTTAGTGGGGTGCTTGGTTTTCACATTTTACATTTTAAAGTTAAAAAATAAAAAAGAACAGAAGTGTAGTCATTCCCATTTTCTGATTAGTCGTCCCTACCCTTAACCTTTATTTCTTGTTAAAAGTAGATCTTCAGGGGTTTTTTTGTTTGTTTGTTTTTTAGTTTAGTTTACTTTAGTTTACTTTAGTTTACTTTAGTTTATTATGTTATGTTAGTCACCATACAATAATACATCATTAGTTTTTGATGTAGTGATCCACGATTCATTGTTTTCATATAACACCCAGTACCCCATGCAGTACATGCCCTCCTTTATACCCATCACCAGGCTAACCCATCCCCCGACCCCCTCCCCTCTAAAACCGTCAGTCTGTTTCTCGGAGTCCATAGTCTCTCATGGTTCGTCTCCCCCTCCGATTTCCCCCCCCTTCATTTTTCCATTCCTTCTCCTAATGTCCTCCATGCTATTCCTTATGTTCCACAAATAAGTGAAACTCTATGATAATTGACTTTCTCTGCTTGACTTATTTCACTTAGCATAATCTCTTCCAGTCACATCCATGTTGATGTAAAAGTTGGGTATTCATCCTTTCTGATGGTTGAGTAGTATTTCATTGTATATACGGACCACATCTTCTTTATCCATCCAGCTGTTGAAGGCCATCTCAGCTCTTTCCACAGTTTGGCTATTGCGGACATTGCTGCTATGAACATTGGGGTGCATATGGCCCTTCTTTTCACTACATCTGTGTCTTTGGGGTAAATACCCAGGAGTGCAATTGCTGGGTCATAGGGTAGCTCTCTTTTTAATTTTTTGAGGAATCTCCACACTGTTTTCCAAAGTGGCTGTACCAACTTGCATTCCCACCAAAAGTGTAAGAGGGTTCCCCTTTCTCCAAAACCTCTCCAACATTTGTTGTTTCTTGCCTTGTCGATTTTTGCCATTCTAACTGGTGTAAAGTGGTATCTCAATGTGGTTTTGATTTGAATTTCCCTGATGGCTAATGATGATGAACATTTTTCTTCATGTGTCTGTTAGCCATTTGTATGTCTTCTTTTGAAAAGTGTTTATGTCTTCTGCCTATTTTTTGACTTGATTATTTGTTTTTTGGGTGTTGAGTTTGAGAAGTTCTTTATAGATCTTGGATATCAGCCCTTTGTCTGTAGTGTCATTTGCAAATATCTTCTCCCATTCTGTGCCTCTGTGTTTTGTTGACTGTTTCCTTTGCTGTGCAGAAGCTTTTCAACTTGATGAAGTCCCAAAGGTTCATTTTTGCTTTTGTTTCACTTGCCTTTGGAGATGTTATCTTGAAAGAAGTTGCTGTGGCCAATGTCCAAGAGGTTACTGCCTATGTTCTCCTCTAGGATTTTGATGGATTCCTGCCTCACATTGAGGTCTTTCATCCACTTTGAGTTTATCTTTGTGAATGGTGTTAGAGAATGGCCGAGTATCATTCTTCTGCATGTGGCAGCACCATTTTTTGAAGAGACTGTCTTTTTTCCATTGCATGTTTTTTCCTGCTTTGTCAAAGATTATTTGACCACTGAGTTGAGGGTCCATATCTGGGTTTTCTATTCTGTTCCATTGGCTGTATGTCTGTTTTTGTGCCAGTACCATGCTGTCTTGGTGATCACAGCTTTGTAATATAGCTTGAAATCAGGCAACGTGATGTCCCCAGCCTTGTTTTTCTTTTTCAACATCTCCTTGGCAATTCGGGGTCTTTTCTGATTCCATACAAATTTTAGGATTGTTTGTTCCAGCACTTTGAAAAATGTCCTGGGAATTTTGATCGGGATGGCATTGAAGGTATAGATTGCTCTGGGTAGCATAGACATTTTAACAATGTTTATTCTTCCGATCCATGAGCATGGAATATTTTTCCATCTTTTTGTGTCTTCTTCAATTTCTTTCATGAGTGTTTTGTAGTTCCTAGAGTAAAGATCCTTTACCTCTTTGCTTAGGTTTATTCCGAGGTATCTTAGGGTTTTTGGTGCTATTGTAAATGCAATTGTTTCTCTAATTTCTCTTTCTACAGTTGCGTTGTTAGTGTATAAGAAAGCAACTGATTTCTGTGCATTGATTTTCTATCCTGCCACATTACTGAATTGCTGGATGAGGTCTAGTAATCTGGGGGTGGAGTCTTTTGGGTTTTCCACATAAAGTATCATGTCATCTGCGAAAAGAGAGAGTTTGACTTCTTCTTTGCCAATTTGAATACCTTTTATCTCTTTTTGTTGTCTGATTGCTGTTGCTAGGACTTGTAGTACTATGTTGAACAATAGTGGCGAGAGTGGGCATCCTTGACGTGTTCCTGATCTTAAGGGAAATGCTCTCAGCTTTTCCCCATTGAGGATGATATTCACTGTGGGTTTTTCATAGATGGATTTTATGAACTTGAGGAATGTTCCCTCTATCCCTATACTCTGGAGAGTTTTAATCAGGAAAGCATGTTGTATTTTCTCAAACGCTTTTTCTGCATCAATTGAGAGGACCATATGGTTCTTCTCCTTCCTCTTATTAATGTGTCCTATCACATTGATTGATTTGCGAATGTTGAACCACCCTT
>NW_025409872.1:0-10526 GCF_002201575.2 Neomonachus schauinslandi
ATTTATCCCTGGGCTGCAAGTTTGGTTCAACATCCGCAAATCAATCAATGTGATACAATACATTAACAAAAGAAAGAACAAGAATCATATGATCCTCTCAATAGATGCAGAAAAAGCATTTGACAAAGTACAGCATCCTTTCTTGATCAAAACTCTTCAGAGTATAGGCATAGAGGGTATATACCTCAATATCATAAAAGCCATCTATGAAAAACCTACAGCAAATATCATTCTCAATGGGGAAAAACTGAGAGCTTTCCCCCTAAGGTCAGGAATGCGGCAGGGATGTCCACTATCACCACTGCTATTCAACATAGTATTGGAAGTCCTAGCCACAGCAATCAGACAAAAAAAAATCAAAGGCATCCAAATCGGCAAAGAAGAAGTCAAACTCTCACTCTTTGCAGATGATATGATACTTTATGTGGAAAACCCAAAAGACTCCACCCCCAAACTGGTAGAACTCATACAGGAATTCAGTAAAGTGGCAGGATATAAAATCAGTGCACAGAAGTCAGTGGCATTCCTATACACCAACAACAAGACAGAAGAAAGAGAAATTAAGGAGTCGATCCCATTTACAATTGCACCCAAAACCATAAGATACCTAGGAATAAATCTAACCAAAGAGACAAAGGATCTGTACTCAGAAAACTATAAAATACTCATGAAAGAAATTGAGGAAGACACAAAGAAATGGAAAAACGTTCCCTGCTCATGGATTGGAAGAACAAATATTGTGAAGATGTCAATGCCACCTAAAGCAATCTACACACTGAATGCAATCCCCATCAAAATACCGTCCACTTTTTTCAAAGAAATGGAACAAATAATCCTAAAATTTGTATGGAACCAGAAAAGACCCCGCATAGCCAGAGGAATGTTGAAAAAGAAAAGCAAAGCTGGCGGCATCACAATTCCGGACTTCCAGCTCTATTACAAAGCTGTCATCATCAAGACAGTATGGTACTGGCACAAAAACAGACACATAGATCAATGGAACAGAATAGAGAGCCCAGAAATGAACCCTCAGCTCTATGGTCAACTCATCTTTGACAAGCAGGAAAGAATGTCCAATGGAAAAAAGACAGTCTCTTCAACAAACAGTGTTGGGAAAATTGGACAGCCACATGCAGAAGAATGAAACTGGACCATTTCCTTACACCACACACAAAAATAGACTCCAAATGGTTGAAAGACCTAAATGTGAGACAGGAGTCCATCAAAATCCTAAAGGAGAACACAGGCAGCAACCTCTTCGACCTCAGCCACAGCAACTTCTTCCTAGAAACATCACCAAAGGCAAAGGAAGCAAGGGCAAAAATGAACTATTGGGACTTCATCAAGATAAAAAGCTTTTGCAAAGCAAAGGAAACAGTCAACAAAACCAAAAGACAACTGACAGAATGGGAGAAGATATTTGCAAATGACATATCAGATAAAGGGCTAGTATCCAAAATCTCTAAAGAACTCATCAAACTCAACACCCAAAGAACAAAGAATCCAATCAAGAAATGGGCAGAAGACATGAACAGACATTTTTCCAGAGAAGACATCCAAATAGCCAACAGACACATTAAAAATTGCTCAATATCACTCGGCATCAGGGAAATCCAAATCAAAACCTCAATGAGATACCACCTCACACCAGTCAGAATGGCTAAAATTAACAAGTCAGGAAACGACAGATGTTGGCAGGGATGCGGAGAAAGGGGAACCCCCCCTACACTGTTGGTGGAAATGCAAGCTGGTGCAGCCACTCTGGAAAACAGTATGGAGGTTCCTCAAAAAGTTGAAAATAGAGCTACCATATGATACAGCAATTGCACTACTGGGTATTTACCCCAAAGATACAAAAGTAGGGATCCGAAAGGGTACGTGCACCCCGATGTTTATAGCAGCAAGGTCCACAATAGCCAAACTGTGGAAAGAGCCAAGATGTCCATCGACAGATGAATGGATAAAGAAGATGTGGTATATATATACAATGGAATATTATGCAGCCATCAAAAGGAATGAGATCTTGCCATTTGCAACAACGTGGATGGAACTGGAGAGTGTTATGCTGAGCGAAATAAGTCAATCAGAGAAAGACATGTATCATATGACCTCACTGATATGAGGAATTCTTAATCTCAGGAAACAAACTGAGGGTTGCTGGAGTGGGGGGTGGGGTGGGAGGGATGGGGTGACTGGGTGATAGACACTGGGGAGGGTATGTGCTCTGGTAAGCGCTGTGAATTGTGCAAGACTGTTGAATCACAGATCTGTACCTCTGAAACAAATAATGCAATATATGTTAAGAAAAAAAAAGAAGAAGAAGATAGCAGGTGGGGAAGAATGAAGGGGGGAAATCGGAGGGGTAGACGAACCATGAGAGACAACGGACTCTGAAAAACAAACTGAGGGTTCTGGGGGGGGGGTGGGAGGATGGGTTAGCCTGGTGATGGGTATTGAGGAGGGCACATTCTGTATGGAGAACTGGGTGTTATGCACAAACAATGAATCATGGAACACTACATCTAAAAATAATGATGTAATGTATGGGGATTAACATAAGAATAAAATTAATTAATTAATTAATTAATTAATTAATTAATTTTAATAAAAGAGCTAAAAGCCTGCCAACTTAGAATTCAAGTTAGCTGGAAAATCCTTCAAAAATAAATGAGAAATCAGATATTTTCAGACAAACGGAAGTTGACAAAATTTTCAGCCAGTAGACTCAAAGTATAAACACAATATATGACCACCATAGGACAAAGGTAAAGAAAAGGGTAAATGGAGTTACACTGTTGCAAAATTTTTGTGTTGTTTATGAAGCAATAAAGAGCTAATTTAAATTATAATGTATTACGGATGCAAGTTATAACCTCAGAAGTTGATAATGAAATAATACAATAATATAATGAAAATGTTAACAAAGGAAATAAAGTAGAACATAAGGCAGGAAAAGAGGAACAAAGAAGAGATGGAAAAAAATTAAAAAGCAAGGTGATAGACATAAACCCAAATATATTGGTAATTACATTAAAAGTCAATCTATGAAATAGTCCAATTTAATGGCAATATTGTCATACTGAATAAAAATCTAAAAGACCCAATGATATCCTGTTTATAGGAGACATATTTTAGATATAAGAATATACATAGTTTGGGGCCTCTGGGTGGCTCAGTCGTTGAGCGTCTGCCTTCGGCTCAGGTCGTGATCCCAGGGTCCTGGGATCAAGCCCCGCATCGGGCTTCCTGCTCAGTGGGAAGCCTGCTTCTCCCTCTCCCACTCCCCCTGCTTGTGTTCCCTCTCTCGCTGTGTCTCTGTCAAATAAATAAATAAAATCTTTAAAAAAGAAAAAGAATATACATAGCTTGAACATAAAAGAATGGAAAGAGATGTCTGCAAACACTAGCCAAAAGAAAGGAATGACTAAAATGATTTAAAGGCAAGAAGCAGTAATAGGGCTACAAATTTTTTTTTCATAATGATAAAAAGAGGCAATTTATGACAAATATCTAACTATTCTAAATATATATTTATTTAACATATAGCTTCAAAATATATAAGACAAAATTGCCAGAATAAAAAAAGAAAATTCACAATCGTAATTTCAGATGTAAACATACTTCTCTAAGTAAATGACAGAATATGTCCAAAAAAATAAGTGAGGATATGGAAGATTTGAACAACATCATTAATCAATATGATTACATTTATAGAACACTGCACTCAAGAACTACAAAATAGACATTCTCCAAACTATGCAAGCCTCACCAGGAAATACACAGTATGCTCTCTAACACTGAAATTAAACTAGAAATGAATAACCATAAAAAAAAAATCTAGAAAACACACAAACATCTGGAAAATAATTAACACAATTTTAAATAGTCCATGTGTTGAGTAAGAAATCACAAAGATCAGGAAATATTTTGACAAAATAATGTTGAAAATACAATATATTTAAATTTATGGGTGGCACCAATGGTAATGCTGAGGAAGATTTATAGCTTCAATGCACAGATTAGAAAAGAAGAAAGTCTTACAATTAATGATCTAAAATTTCACCTCAAGAAGTTAAAAACACGAACAAAATCAATCCCCCAAAAGCATAAAAACAGCAGAAATCAATGAAACAGAAAGTAACAAGGGAGAAAAATCAACAAATCAAGAAACTGAGTCTTTTGAAAAGATTGATGAAATTGTTAAAAAAAAAAAAAAAGGAAGATTGATCTAAAAAAGGGAAATGCAAAAACTCTGTCAGAAATGAAAAGAGAGATAATACCACAGATCCCAAGTTATTAAAAGGATAATCAGAAGATATTAGGAAAAACCTCAGAGTGTAAAATAGCTTCAAAACTCCCAAACATCATTAGCTCATTGTAGGAGAGCAGAAGCAGGAAGGAAAGAGGGTGTGTTCCTCTGTGTCATGAAGACTTTCTGGCTGACCCACATATACTTCTGCTCACCCCCTTTTGGCCAGAACGCAGCCAAATGGCACTTGTTCTCTGCTCCTCTTCAAAGAAATAGAGATCCAGCATGGCCTGTGACTAGATGGGTAAATCATTAGCAAACCCAAAGGATTCTCACATCTCACACCAAACCATATCTTTCCACTTAGTATTTATTAAGTTTACAGGCAATGTTTTGTTTCTATAGCCACTGATTCTTTTGTTTCTTTTGTTTTCTTCATTCTTTTGCTCCATTTTGAATCCAGATAGGGAAGAAGGTTGTCTATTGGTTGACCACATACAGACTCAACATCTATATTACAGAGAATAGATTCAGGCATCATTCAATCTGAGCCTTTCATTATGCCTATGGGAAACTGGCCCTCAGTGGCCAAGTTCACGCATTGAGACTGATAAAAATGGAGTCACAGCTGACCTCAGGCATAATGTCATATCCAGTGCTTTGCCCACTACCAGTTGAGGGCTCTTTGGCACTTTTACGAGGAGAGGAGAAGAAAAGAAAATGAAAGGGAAGGGGAAGAGGAAGAGAAGGGGAGACCAAGGCACAGAGAGGTTAATTTTCCCAAAGTCACACAGAGTCAGAATCCAAATTTGGCAGTCTCCAAAGCTCATACTTATGCCCAAAACGCTGTGTTCTGAACCATTATACTAAGAATAATCTCCCTATAGAAATTCATTGGAATTTTTAACAGGGCTTCCATTTCTTAACCACAAAGAAGTAATTTTTTTTAAGTTCATATTATGGAAATTTTCAAACATAAAAAAAAGTACAGAGAATTAGTATAATGGATTCTCTGTAATCATCATCCAACTTAGACAATTATCTCTATTTTTTCTAAGAAAATAAGTGAGTCTAATGTACCAGCTTCAGTATAAAGGAGAAATTACTAGGAAAAACAATAGAATTTTTTCACATAGAAATGGTGTCTTCTGCCAAAACTTGTCACCTAGATGTACCAATATTGAAGTATTGCAAATAAATCCTCTAGATAAATCACAAAAGCAGCAAACTGACATGAGTGCATTATTTTCTTCTTTCTATTTAGTTAGATAAGGGAGTGTTTGGCAGTATCCTCTGCAAGTCAAAATGATTTTGGCTTCACCTCTTTGATGCATAATTGACATTTAGAACTTGAGTGTCATAAGCTGAATTTCCAAAAACTGACAGCAAATCTGCTTTGTATATGAACATCATAATTTTAAAGACAGTCTCTTGGGCTGTTTTGAGGCCAACTTTTTGACATTTGGGAAGCATAGTTTACCTTAAGGGTGGTTGTGACATAAAGGCTAGAAAGTGCTGTGTAATCTTCAATGATGAGAGTGACACACAAATAGTTTTTTTTTTAATTCCACTTCTGTGGACCTGTTTTTAAAATATTTTATTTATTTATTTATTGTCAGAGAGAGAGAGAGAGAGCACAAGCAGGGGGAGCAGCAGGCAGAGGGAGAAGCAGGATTCCTGCTGAGCAAGGAGCCCAGGACTCATCCCAGGACCCTGGGATCATGACCTGAGCTGAAGGCAGATGATTAACCAACTGAGCCACCCAGGTGCCCCTACAAGTGGTTTTTAAAAGTTGTAACTACACACACACACACACACACACACAGTAGAGTCACATCATAAGCATATCTAATTGACATGAGTTTGATTATATCTACCTAGAGCTACGTGAGCTTCCTCATACCATCTCCTCCAGGAATGCAGAACCTGAGGGGAGCCCAAGATAGAAGCTATAAATATGTCCTACTTTCACATGATCCCAAAGTCGCATGCCACTCAAATATAAGCAACATGTTTAATATCTAACATACAAAGAAAAAAAAGGAATATATTCTCAAAAGAAAATCAATTGAGTCCTATTCTGAGATAAACCAGATGTTGGAGCTAACAAACAAGGATTTTAAAGTCATTATAAGTATGCTCAGTGAAAAGTAAAAGAGCAGGCTTTTCATGAATAATAATCTCAGCAGAGAAATAAAAAATCATGGAATATAAATAGGGACAAAAAAAGGGAGGAAATTCTAGATCTGAAAAGTATAATTTCAGAAATTAAAAAATCACTAGATGAATTTAATGGCTGAATGGACACAGCAAAAAAAAAAAAAATGTAAATAGACTTGAAGAGAGAGCAATAGTAATTATCCAAGATGAAGAACAGAGAGGAAAACATTTAAAAAGAACAAGGCCCTGGGGAATCTCTTAGATAATATCAAACAGTATAACATACAAACTTGATGAAAGACAGAAATTTGCAGAAACAAGATGCTAAATGAAAATCAAGAATCATAAACCAAAAGAAGCCCATGTTAAGGCACATCAAACTGTTCAAAATGGCTATGTTATTTTTCATTTTTTAATTTTGTTTCAACTTTTTATTTAAATTCTAGTTAGATAACATATAGTGTTATATTGGTTTCAGGAGTAGAATTTAGTGATTCATCACTTACATATAATACCCAGTGCTCATCACAACAAGTGCCCTCCCTAATAGTCATCACCCATTCAAAATGGCTGTTTTATATACCTCTTTCAGACCCAGACAAATCAACTGGGTACAAAATAAGTGAGAACATAAAAATGGGAACAATAAAATTAAAAATGTGATCTGATAGGTAATCAGAATCCTGTCCAGCAACAAATAAAGAATAGACATTATTTTTATGTACCCTGGAAACATTTATAAAGATTGACCACGTGTTGAGCCAAAAAGACTAAAAATACAATAAAAACTTGAGATCATAAAGGATCACATTCTCTAACCACAATTTTATTCAATTTGAAACTAACATTTAAAAAATATTTTAAAAATTTATTTGTGTTAAAATTAAAAATACACTCCTAAATAACTCATGGATTTAAGGGGGAAATAATGGTGTAAATAGTGAAATATTTAGAACTAAGTAACTAAAAAGCACACCATATCAAAGCTTGTGGTTTGCAGAAAAGGTGTACTTAGAAGGGAATTTATACATTCAAATGATTTATTTAAAAAAAAAAAAAGAAAAATTGTAGGTACTCAAAAAAGACGCTATAAAAAAAGCAGAAAACTCAAAGAAACTAGAACTTAAAAAATTAAAATAAGAGAGGATTTAACAAATAGAAGGTAACTTCAGTATAATAGAAATAATAGAGAAAATGCTTTCATTTTTAGAAGACATAAAAATGGCATATTTCCAACAAAATAAATAATAAAAAGAGAAGGGAAAAATAAAAAATATTAAGAACAAAAAATGGAACATTTGTACAGATTCAGGGGAGATATAAGTAATCTTGAAAATTTCTGGGAATAACTTTATCCCATTAATTTGAGAATGTAGATGAAATGGACAACTTCCTGGAAAAAATATGAATGAAAATAATTTACTAAAGACACAAGAAATATTTCAATAGACTGATGCCTACCAAAGAAATTGATAAGAAATTGAGTCAGTAGTCAGAAATGTCTCTTCCATAGAGATATCAAGCTGAGGCTATTTTGTAAGACTACGAAATATTCAAGGAAATAATAATTATTAAACAAATTGTTTCAGAATATAGACAGATATCTCCCCCAAGATCTTTTCTGAGACTAGCATAACCATGACACAAAAATCTGACAAGAACAGTATAAGAAAATGAAATTATAGACCTATCTGACTTATAAATATGATCGTAATGGTTCTGAATTAAATATTAACAAGTTAAGGGCGGAGCAAGATGCTAGAGCAGTAGGAGACCTGGATTTCATCTGGTCCCAGGAATTCAGCTGGATAGGGATCAAATCATTCTGAACACCTATAATCTCAACAGGAGATCAAAGAAAAGAATAGCAACAACTCTCTCATCAGAAAAGCGACCACTTTCTGGAAGGTAGGACGTGCGGAGAAGTGAATCGGAGGCAATATTCGGGAGGATAGATGGCGGGGGAGGGGGCCTCCGACGGCCGCTTCTGCCAAGTGATAGAGCCGCGGAGCACAAAATCGGAATTTTTAGAAGTCAGCTCCACTGAGGGACGTCACTCCAGTGGCTAAGCGGGGGGTGGAACCCTCACGGGACAGTGTGGTCTCAGGACCCTCGGGGTCACAGAAAGACCGGGGGTGCCTGAGTGCGGCAGAGCTCCCAGGTATGGGAGGGGGGAAGCCGGCTACAGAGACGGAGCCGAGGCGCGGGCTCTCAGCTTGGGGTTGCCATAAACCAGGATCCACGGCACAGTCGGGCCACTGCTCCTCCAGCGGGGACCCAACAAGCAGCAGATCCGTGGAGACTCCCTGTCCTCCCCTGGGAGAAGCGGCACAGGAGCGCACCACAGGGATCTGCTGGGTTTGGAGAATCCACAGGGGGTCAGGTACCAGAGATAGAAACGCTCGGTCACAGGCCGGGTGAGCACGGAGTGCGGCTGGAGACTGGGGAGACAGGCATGATTGACTGCTTTTCTCTGGGGGCGCACTGAGGACTGGGGCCCCGAGTTCTTGGCTCCTCAGGGGCAGAGATTGGGAGGCTGCCATTTTCACTCTCGTCCTCCAAAGCTGTAGGGAAAGCTTGCAGGGAACAAAAGCTCCTGAGAGCAAACCCGAGCAGATTACTTAGCCCGAACAGGGCAAGGGCGGGGCAATTCTGCCTCCGGCAAAGACATTTGGGAACCATGGCAACAGGCCCCTCCCCCAGAAGATCAGCAAGAACCGCCAGGCAAGACCAAGTTTACTGATCAATTAAAACGGCAGAACTCCAGCGCTAGGGGAATACTGCACATGTAATTCATGGCTTTTTTTCCCCCTGATTCTTTAGTCCTTCAAAGTTAATTTTTTTTAACTTTCTTTTTTTTAAATTTTTTTTCCCTTTTTCATCCAACATCTTATCAATCCCTTTTTTAAACATTTTTTATTTTTCATTTTTAGAGTCATATTCTATCCCTTCATAGTAGTTACCCTTATTTTTGGTATATATATATAAGTTGTTCTCTCTTTAAAATTTTGGGATACAGTTTCTTCTAAGAGATCAACATATACCCTTAATCTCTAGTGTATGGCTTTGTTCTAGTCTCCTGCCTGATCACATTCTCTCCCCCACTTTTTAAAAAAATCCTCTTCTTTCTTTTTTCAACCAACTTCTTATCAATTCCTTTTATAAAATCTTTTATAATTTTCATCTTTACAGTCATATTCCATCCCCTCATCGTATTAACCCTTATTTTTGTACATATATAAGTTTTTCTTTCTTTAAAATTTCGGGAGGCACTTTCTTCTAACACACCAAAATACACCCAAAATCTAGTGTGTGGCACTGATCTATGCACCAGCCTGATCATATTTTATCATATTCTGTTTTGTTTTGTTTTGTTTTTATCTTTTACTTTTTCTTTTTCTTTTTACTTTCTTTCCCTTTCTTTTCCCCCGGTTTCAGGTCTTTTCTGATTTGTTTAGTGTATATTTTCTGGGGACGTTGTTACCCTGTTAGCATTTTGTTCTCTCATTCATCTATTCTCCTCTGGACAAAATGACAAGACGGAAAAAATCACCTCAACAAAAAGAACAAGAGACAGTACCTACTGCAGGGACCTAATCAATACGGACATTAGTAGGATGTCAGAACTAGAGTTCAGAATGATGATTTTAAAGATACTAGCTGGGCTTGAAAAAAACATGGAAGTTATTAGAGAAACCCTTTCTGGAGAAATAAAAGAACTAAAATCTAGCCAAGTCAAAATCAAAAAGGCTATTAATGAGGTGCAATCAAAAATGGAGGCTCTAACTGCTAGGATAAATGAGGCAGAAGAGAGAATCAGTGATATAGAAGACCAAATGATGGAAAATAAAGAAGCTGAGAAAAAGAGAGGTAAACACCTACTGGATCACGAGGGCAGAATTCGAGAGATAAGTGATACCATAAGACGAAACAACATTAGAATAATTGGGATCCCAGAAGAAGAAGAAAGAGAGAGAGGGGCAGAAGGTATATTGGAGCAAATTATAGCAGAGAACTTCCCTAATTTGGGGAAGGAAACAGGCATCAAAATCCAGGAGGCACAGAGAACCCCTCTCAAGATCAATAAAAATAGGTCAACACCCCGACATCTAATAGT
>NW_025409873.1:0-9321 GCF_002201575.2 Neomonachus schauinslandi
TTCATGGCCCAACATATCATCCATTTGGATAAATATTCTAGGACCACTTGAAAATAATGTATTCTGCACTTACTATGTAATGTTCCATATATGTCAATTAGGTCACATTTCTTACCAATGTTTTGTCTGCTTTTTCTATCAGATATTGAGAAAGGTATATTAAAATCTTCAAACAATGCTACTCTAGTCAACACTGCATTGGAGAATCTCCCATGTGTTATAAGCCAAGAGAAACAAAAAGAATAAGAATTGAGGAGATCATTGTGACTATTCACAGATAATATGATGGTGTACATAGAAAATCCAAAGTAGTCTATAAATACACTATTAGAATTAAACATGGAAAACTTGCAAATCTTAGAACCAAGGAAGCAATCCAGAAAGCAGCCAGGGAAAACAGATTTCTTACATATGGACGGAGGAACATCAGAATAACGTCAGACCTGTCCATAGGGACCTGGCAAGCCAGAAAGGGCTGGAAAGACATATTCACGGTACTAAATGAGAACATGCAGCCAAGGATACATAGTCAGGGAAATGTTGCAAAGGAAAACCAAACCTGGGGGCATCACAATGCCTGACTTCAATCTATATTACAAATCTGTGACAGGATGGTATTGGCACAAAAACACATAGATCAATGGAACAGAATAAAGACCGCAGAAATGGACCCTCAACTCTATGGTCAACCAATCTTAGATCAGGAATGAATGTCCAATGGAAAAAAGACAGTCTCTCCAATAAATGGTGCGGGGAAAATTGGACAGCCACATGCAGAAGATTGAAACTCGACCATTCTCTTACATCATACACAAAGATAAACTCAAAATGGATAAACGACCTCAATGTGAGACAGGAGTCCATCAAAATCCTAGAGGAGAACAGAGGCAGGCACCTCTTTGACATCAGCCACAGCAACTTCTTTCAAGACATGTCTATAAAGGCAAGGGAAACAAAAGCAAAAATGAACTTTTGGGACTTCATCAAGATAAAAAGCTTCTGCACAGCAAAGGAAACAGTCAACAAAACTAAGAGGCAACCCATGGAATGGGAGAAGATATTTGCAAATGACATTACAGATGAAGGGCTGGTACCCAAGATCTAGAAAGAACTTCTCAAACTCAACACCCCCTGCCAAAAAAATAATAATAATCCAATCAAGAAATGGGCAGAAGACATGAACAGACATTTCTCCAAAAAAGACATACAAATGACTAACGTTTAACATCACTAGCCATCATGGAAATTCAAATCAAAACCACAATGAGAGACCACCTCACACCAGTCAGAATGGCTAAAATTAACAAATCAGGAAATGACAGATGTTCTGAGGATGTGGAGAAAGAGGAACCCTCTTTACACTGTTGGTGGGAATGCAAGCTAGTACAGCCACTCTGGAAAACAGTATGGAGGTTCCTCAAGATGTTAAAAATAGAACTACCCTACTACCTAACAATTGCACTACTGGGTATTTACCCCAAAGATACAGACGTAGTGAAAAGAAGGGGCACCTGAACCCCAATGTTCATAGCAGCAATGTCTGCAATAGCCAAACTGTGCAAGGAGCCGAGATGCCCTTCAACAGATGAATGGATAAAGATGTGGTCCATATATACAAGGGATTACTCAGCCATCAGAAAGCATAAATACCTACAATTTGCATTGACGTGGATGGAACTGGAGGGGATTATGCTAAGTGAAATAAGTCAAGCAGAGAAAGACAGTTACCATATGGTTTCACTCATATGTGGAACATAAGGAATAGCATGGAGGACCATAGCGGAAGGGAAGGAAAACTGAATGGGAAGAAATCAGAGAGGGAGACAAACCATGAGAGACTCTGGACTCCGGGAACCTAACTGAGGGTTACGGAAGGGAGGGGGGTGAGGGGATGGGGTAACTGGGTGATGGGTATTAAGGAGGGCACATGTGATGAGCACTGGGTGTTATATGCAAATAATGAATCGTTGAACACTACATCAAAAAATAAAGATGTACTATATGTTGGCTAACTGAACATAATTAAATAAATAAGTAAATAAATAAATATGCTTTCTACATGAAAAACAAATAATGGGTACAGGATTTCAGATTTGCAAATGAAATGTTCTCAAGATATGTATCACAGCAGTATAAATATACTTAACACTACCGGCCTTTATACTGAAAATGTTTAAAATGGCAAAATCAATGTTATGATTTTTTTTTAAGATTTTATTTATTTATTTGACAGAGAGAGACATAGCAAGAGAGGGAACACAAGCAGGGGGAGTGGGAGAGGGAGAAGCAGGCTTCCCGCTGAGCAGGGAGCCCGATGCGGGGCTCGATCCCAGGACCCTGGGACCATGACCTGAGCCGAAAGCAGACGCTTAACGACTGAGCCACCCAGGCACCCCAATGTGATGAGTTTTTACAACTTTTTTCCTTTTTTTATTATGTTAATCACCATACATCACATCATTTTCCCCTGCCTACTATCTTCTTTTTTCTTAACATATAAAGTATTATTTGTTTCAGAGGTACAGGTCTGTGATTCAACAGTCTTACACATTTCACAGCGCTCACCAGAGCACATACCCTCCCCAGTGTCTATCACCCAGCCACCCCATCCCTCCCACCACCCCCCACTCCAGCAACCCTCAGCTGGTTTCCTGAGATTAAGAATTACTCATATCAGTGAGATCATATGATAGATTTTTTACAATTTTTTAAAAGTACATTCTGTATGATTCCATTTTTATAAAGATTTTATTAATTTATTTTAGAGAGAGAGAGAGAGTGGCACGGCAGTGGTAGGAGAGGCAGGAGGTGGAAGAGAGAATCGTGAGCCCGCGCTGCCCTGAACACAGACCCTACGTGGGGCTCGATCCCACACCATGAGATCACATCCTGAGCCAAAATCAAGAGTCAGCGGCTTAACGGACTGAGCCACCATCCATCTCCTTGGGCATTAGTGCTGGTGCATTCCCTGCTCTCTCCACCACTGCTGTGCTGAACACTCCTGAAAACACATCTGTGAAAAACCGGGCCAGAGTTTCCAGGGGTGAGTCTGAGGCCAAGCACTGCCAGGTGATGGGTGCACCTGCGGCCTGGGATGGGTGCTGCTCACTGTTCTCCCAGATAGGGGTGCCCGACACCCTTCTTTCCAGGGGACCTGCAGGGGACCCCCATGTCCTCAAGCACCTGAGGGCCACCCGGCCCAAGAATTCACCTTCTCTAGCAGAGGACAGATGGGACTTCTTTCTCTGGCCAGGAATATGAACCCTGATCCTGGGAAAGGAGAGCTCTCCTGGACTCCTCGCCCAGCCAGGCAGCTGTGGCCACGATGTATGTGATGGAGCCAGAGCGGCTGGGCCTTGGAGAGAATGAGTGCCTTAAACCAGCCTTGCGCAGGGCATGCGGGAGCAACAGCCCCTGCTTCCTGGGGAGCAGTGATGTGTGCGGAAGGAGGCTGGGGTGGAGCCTTCCAAGCCACACGACAGTCTTTCCCTTGGTCCTGAAACCAGCAGGAAGGGAGCTCCGAGGGCGGAGACGAAACTCCAGGAGGACTCCCATCCAGGGAAAGGGTGCCCACTGGAGGGCACTGAAGCAGCCAGCCCCACCGACCCGCAGACCATTTGCACAGGATCACCTCCCGCGCTTCCTTAGCATGTTGTCCGTCTTCGTGTGTGGACAGTGACTGGCTGGTGCACTTCCAGAGGCAGACTAGAAACTTTTCAGTGCTTGCTCATGGGTCAGAGGACCACCGCCCAAAGAAGCAGAGGCTGTCCCTCTTCCTCCGGAGCTGGGGAAGGCAGCCACCGTCCTGGGGCAGGACTGGGTCCAGGAGTGTGTTCTTTCTGAAGCCCCCGCCTTCAGTGGGCGTTGCTATGCCTGAGAAAGGCCCCCTCAGCCCCAGAGTCAGGAGCAGTGAGGGGCTGTCTCCAGCCCTGGCCCAGGATCATGACCCTAAACCATCCTGTCTTTGGGAGGACAGGCCTCCTCCAGGACCCAGGGAGGGGACTGGCCCCTCTCCCCTCCCCAGGTCCAGGACGCCTGGGACCCTGCAAGAGCTCTTCATTTGAGGAGGAGTCATGGAGAGCGTGTGTGTCTCGTCAGCCCAGCAAGTGAAAGAACCAAACCCCAACGCTCAGGTTCTAACAGAAGCAGAATTTCAATGTACCGTTTAGGGGCAGCCTCCTCCCCTCTTACGTGGCCTTGGGGGACCCCAGGGAAAGTCTTTGTTCTCCTTCCATCAGAGACAGGAGCTGGCCCCGTGTCACGGGGTCCCCACCACATCCCCATTCCTGAGGAAGAGCCACACACAGGGGCCTGGTGTCAGGAGTGTGGTCGGCCACTGTTCCTGGGCTCCCAGCCAGGCGCCCGGGGGCTGCATGGAAGGGCTGGATTGCTTTTGGGGGGAGGGGTGCTCACTGGTGACACCGCTCACCATCCCCCACTGCACTCTGCAGTCCAGGCTCTGTGCCCAGCTTAGGTCAATCACCAGCACCCCACATGTTCCTGCCACGGGAGGGATCATTCAGCATCACCCCATTGCACGGAGGAGGAGAGCGAGGCCCAGAGAGGGGAGGTAAATGGCTCCAGTCCCAGGGCTGGTCAGCAGAGAAGCTGGAAGGCCAGCACTCCAGAACCCCCGCTAGCCCAGCCAGAGACTCCCTGAGCCCAGAGCGAGCCCCCCCCCTTGCCTGCCCAGCCATGCGCTGGCCCCTGAGCTTCATGTGGCCTGTTCTTGGCCCTGAAGGTGTTGCTGGCCAACTAGGAGGGGGGGGTCCAGCTTGTGGGACAGGCTGTAGATACAGGACAGAGTGACACGTCTGAGCTAGCAGGAGCCACACTCTGGTCTCCCTCCTGGAGCCTGCCCGGGAGCAGGAGTCTGGGTGCCCTAGGGGCCAGCACACAACAGGGTCTGCGCTGACCAGGGAGCCAGGGCCCCCAAGGAGAGTCCACTGTGCCCTCTTCCCGCTCCTGCCTGGCCTCACCTCTCCTCACTGTGGGGCTGCAGGACCCGGAACCAGGTCCCATAGGTATGGCTCCGCTCCAGCTTGTAATGATTTTGCAGCCCCCGGAACAGCTGGATTTCCTGAGTCTGGAGGGAGGACTGGTTGCAGACAAGGACTGGGCTGGCGAGGATGCAGGGCCTTGTGGAGGGTGAAGGATGGGGCAGGGGCCGAGTCCTGGGGCTGAAATCCCTGAATGCCCACGGGGTCCCTCATTACAGTAACGACCCCCTTCACACTCAGGCATCCTGCTGGTGGGCCCCTCCACCCCGGCCTCCTTCCCGCCCCTCGGACTCCAGCCAGGGCTGCAGCCAGGGACAGGCTGGACCTCTGTCCCAGGTCCTGCCAGGAAGACAAGGCAGAAGGAGGAGAGGAGAAGGGGAAGGGGCGGACTGATCTCCCTGTCCTGAGTCGGCCTCCACTGATGCCTCCAGGTCCTCTGGCCCAGCCCTGCACTTACCTGGACCCTGAGAGGGTCTGCATTCCAGGCCAGCTGGGTGGGGGGTATTCAGTGACCTGTGTGTCCCCAGATGTCCAACGCACCTGGCCTTGCACCCTGAGGCCTGCCGCCCAGGGTGGGCGTGGTTGCAGGGCTGGTGGACTTTGGGGCCACAGAGCAGTTGGCAGTGGTGAGAAAATGTGGGGGACCGGTCAGGTGCGGAGCCATGGGTCTCGTGCACATCCGCCGCAGGGCTGGGTCATGGTACAGGTGCTGTATGCAGGTCGTCTGTGCACACCTGGCCATGACACACCTGGCTGGCCCTCTCGGTGGGGAGGCCTGTGTGCCTGGTGCACCTGTCCCCCACCTACCCCTGGAGGAGTGGCTGCATTCAAGCGTTTCCATGTCCAACCCTCAGGGACAGTTGGGAACCTGGGTCAAGAGAGGCAGGGACTGGCCCAGGACAAATGAGGGGTGCAGAGTCCAAGGCGCAGGGCTGCTCTCCAGTCCTAGGCCAGCCCCAACCCTCTCATGAGGTTCGCTTTGGGGGTGAGAGCCCCTCAGATCCTCAGGGATAGCTACCCACCCCGTCCCATGTGGGGACATGACCTTGGGCATTCCCAGGCACGTAGAGGCGTGCGCACCTGCACACCCACACACACACCCACACACACCACTCTGACTGCCCAGCTGGGGGTCAGAAGGGGAGGACACCCTGGGAGCGAGGTGGGTGACAAGGGGGAAAGAAGAAAGAGGTTGCAGACAGCTGGGCCATGGGGCAGGGCATCACGACTCCTGGCAAGGACCCAGATCCATAGCATGGGGAGGGGAGACAAGCCAGGCTCATGGTCAGGGGTCCCCAAGGGGCCCTGGGGGGTTGCCAGGGCACTGGGAGAGGACAGGGTCTGGGTTCCGGTGTCCATCACCACCCTGGGCACTTGGAAGTAGGAAGAGATACCCACCCCCAAGTCCAGAGGGGCTACAGCACAAAAGGCCTCAGCTTACTCTTCTGTCACTTGGGCTGTAGAGATGCAGTGTCCCTAGGGTCCCACAGGCTTGTGGAAAAGCCTGTTGGCCTTGGATCCCCATCCCTGACCCACTGTGCTCCCAGTCCTGGGAAAATGCTTTGTACTCCCTCGAGGTCCTTCTGAGCAGAGGACAGACTGGGGGCTTGGGGGGCTGAGGACCTGGGTATGCAGAACGTGGCAGAGCACTGGACCACTAGTCTGGGGACCAAGGTCAAGACCCTCCTTGTTGCAGCCTCAGGGTCCCCATTTGGAAGAGGTTCCAGATTCACTGCTCTGGTCAGGGTGACAAGGCCTTAGGAAGGAATGGAGCACCAGGACAGGAGAGGGAAACACGGACAAGGGAGGCTTCTGAGGTTTCTCACATCACCCCTGGAGTCCGCAGATCCTGCTCCTGTGAGAGACACAGAGACAGAGACAGAGACAGAAAAGGAGACAGAGACAGAGAAGGAGACAGAGAATGAACATGGGAGAGACGGAACCAGGAGAACTCACAGACTTTCCTCGATTGGCTTGTAAATGACATCCCAGTTTTTTGCCCCGTTATCTTCCTGAGAGCGCCGTCACACAGGCCATCCACCCTGGAGGGGAGGGGATTCCATAGGGATGTGTGACCAGGATCCGGAGATGCTGGGAGCCACTGTGGGGACTGCCCAGCACATGGGCACAGACGAGGCCCTGGGACCTGAGCCTAACCCTAATGGGAGCCCCTGGAAGTCTGTGTTGTGAGAGGACAAGGTCAGAATCAGTTCATTACAACCTTCCCATGGGGGCTAGGACACAGGCAGGAGGGGGGTGGCTTTGCCCGGACCCCAGAGTAGACCCAGGCCCCTCTGAGCTGTGTTCCATGTCCCGCCCAGCCCCTGGCTCATCCTTGCAATCCCAAGTGTGCACCAGCCTCCTGTGATAGCAGGTACAGAACATGTGTAGAGGTCCTACCCTGATGGCGTCCCTAGAAGTAGAAGCCAGAATACCCCAATGTGCAGATGGGCAGACTGGGGAGGCCCTGAGAGGCACAGGGTCTGTCCTGGGTCACAGCCCTGGGCACGCGCAGGAGCCCGGTCTGAACCCAGCTCTGTGTCCTCACAGCGGGGACACCGGCTGCACCCAGGCCTCCCGGGGGCTGTGGGTGGGCTGTGTGGGTGTCACTGTATGGATGGGGCATGGGGGGAGGGTGAACGTTGAGCAGCTGGGGAAGGGGGGCCCTCGGGGGGCTCTTGTGTGAGGAGGAAGTTGGGTAAGGGGACCCCAGGCAGTGGTGACCTCACTTCCCTGACAACAGAGCCCAACGGAATTTGGAACCCCAGTAACCAGGCACCCACATTCCAAAGACAGCCCCCTGCCCAGCTCATTTCATTGGAGATCCTCCAACAAAAAACACGTTCAGGTGTTCCTTCCCAAAGTCCGGAGGCTGCAGGCTGAAGAAAGCGCGCCCTGCAAATGCTGTCCCCCGCTGGGAATGTCGTGTCAGGGCTCCCCACCGCCTCTGGCCATTTGGCTGGAAGGACAGAAAGGTGACACCAGGAGGCCCAGAGCCGGCCACTCAGACCCACACGCTCTGATCTGACCTGTGCAGCCCCAGGTCCCCTCTGTGTCTGTGTGTGTGTCTGTGTGTGTCTGTGTGTGGGTGTGCGTGTGCGTGCGTGTGTGTGTGTAAAGAGGGGTTATGCGGGGTGAGGCCACCCCGAGCAGGAGCAGGCTGGTGAGGGGTCAGATACCCAGTGGACAGGTCATGTTCAAGGCCAAGGCTGACCGGGTGGGATGGGGTGTGCGGGCGCTGCCCCTTGTACCCAAGGTTTATCCCGATAGCCCTGCAGGGATGGGTCACTGCATCCCGGGTGCAGGGTTGTGCATGCACAGGTCTGTGTCTGATCTGGGAGCAGCAGGGGGACTGGCAGGAGGATAGTGAGGATGGCCGGGCAGGGTTGTGATGCCTCCAGCCGGCTACCCGTCCCTGTCTTTGCAGAAGGCCACGGATGACCTCCAGAGGCAGTTGGCGGACATGCCCTCCTCCCTGACAGAGGGGTTGACCCCACAGGCATCCCCCAAAACAGGTGCTGGGGATTGCCGGGCAAGACCTACAACACCACCCAGACCACTGTCCCAGGTGGTTGGTCACCGGACAGTGGTCCAGGATCCGGAGCCCACGGAGGCCGAGCCCAAGGGTGAGAAGGCTGGGGCTGGGTGTTTGTGGTGTGTGGGGATGGGTCGGTGCTGGCCCCACAGGGAGGAGCCCCCAGAGGCTGGTGTGGGGCCAGGAGCAATGACTGGGCACAGAGCACCCAGCCGGTGGACTGCAGTCGGGGAGACGTCCCCGTGAGGGCTCCTTCCTGGCTGTGGCTTCTCTGGGAGGCCCTGGGCTGGGTTCTGTCTCTGCAAAGGTCCACGGAGAGCAGGCACGTGGGTGAGCTTTTCTCCTCTCACAGCTGCTCCACCACCTGAGGAGCTAGAGCCGGCTCCAACTCCATCGGCAGCTCTGGAGGGAGGGGTGGTGCCTGCGACTTCAGGAGGGGACCAGGAGCCGGCAGGTGACCCGGCACCCGCCCACGGAGAGCCTGACGTGGACCAGGAAGAACTGGCACCTGCCCCTGACCCAGCTCCTGCTACTTTTCCTGCCCCTGACCCAGCTCCTGCCCTGGATCCTGCACCTGCCACTGCTCCAACCCAACTCCTGCCCCTTCTCCTACCCCTTCCCCTGCCCCTGCCAGAGCCATTGCCCCTCCCCCTGCCCCTGCCCGAGCTCCTGTTCCTGATCCTTCTCCTTCTCCTGCTCCTGTCCCTGCCCCTGCCAGACTCGCTGCCCCTTCCCCTGCCCCTTCCTGGGCTCCTGTTCTTGTCCCTGACCCTGCTCCTGCCCATA
>NW_025409873.1:9421-10526 GCF_002201575.2 Neomonachus schauinslandi
CCCCTGCCCCTTCCCCTGCCAGACCCGCTGCCTCTTCCCCTGCCCCTGCCGGAGCTCCTGTTCCTGCTCCTTCTCCTTCTCCTGCCCCTGCCCCTGCCGGAGCTCCTGTTCCTGCTCCTTACCCAGGTCCTGCCCTGGATCCTGCACCTGCCACTACTGCTGATCCTGTCCCTCCCCTTGCCCCTGCCCCTGGCCCTGCTCTCACACCTGTCCCTGCCCCTGGCCCTGCCCCTGACCCTACTCTTACACCTGTTCCTCCCCTGGCCCTGCTCTTACACCTGTCCCTCCCCTTGCCCCTGCCCCTGGCCCTGCTCTTACACCTGTCCCTCCCCTTGCCCCTGCCCCTGGCCCTGCTCTTACACCCGTCCCTCCCCTTGCCCCTGCCCCTGCTCTTACACCTGGCCCTGGCCCTGGCCCTGCCCCTACCCTAACCACTGCCCCTGCTCCTGCTCCTGCTCCTGCAGGGCTCCCAGAGCCACACCCAGAGCCCACAGCCCTGCGGGGAGAGCTCCTTGTACAATTACCCTTAGTTCCATCGCCGGACCCCGACGCCCCGCCAGATTGTTTCATCCCCTCCCCCTATGTTCTTTCTCTCTGGTTCACATTAACTGTTACTTTATCTTTTCATGTTCTGTATACTGTTTATTATTTGTTTTAAATAAAATTACTTGTTTTCAGTTGAACACGTCATGAACATTAAGTACATTCCCAACGCTGTGCCACCACACCACAGAACATTGCTGCGGAATATCTCATGCCCCAAAGGAGTCCCCGAACCAGAAGCCCTCCCTGCCCATTTCTCCCCCAGCCCAGACCATCAAAACCCCTAAGCTGCTTTCTCTCCCTGTTCTTTTACTTGTTCTGGATGTTTCTGTATGTGGAATCACTCAATAGGTGCCTTTGTGTCTGCCCACCTATTTTCAAAGGGGACTCGTTTTCTTCTGTGTTTATTTGTCATAAAATTTCCCTTATTCGATATTGAAATCCCCGATGGATTACACATCAGATGTAATCATAGAGGCCACTTTAGGAATTATGGCCACAATCTCGGGGCCGACACCCCTGTTCCTGCTGGGACACCACAGCCTGACCCCAGACAGGAAAC
>NW_025409874.1:0-877 GCF_002201575.2 Neomonachus schauinslandi
AGAAATGACCCAAATAAATAAAATCATGAATGAAAGAGGAGAGATCACAACCAACACCAAAGAAATACAGTTATAAGAACATATTATGAGCAACTATAGGCCAGTAAATCAGATAATCTGGAAGAAATAGATGCAATCCTAGAGATGTATCAACTACCAAAACTGAAGCAGGAAGAAATAGAAAACCTGAACAGACATATAACCACTAAGGAAATTGAAGCAGTCATCAACAAACAAAAGCCCAGGGCCAGATGGCTCCGCAGGGGAATTCTACCAAACATTTAAAGATGAATTAATACCTATTATTCTGAAACTGTTCCAAAAAATAGAAATGGAAGGAAAACTTCCAAACTCGTTTTATGAGGCCAACATTACCTTGATCCCCAAACCAGACAAAGACCCCATCAGAGGGGAGAATTACAGACGAATATCCTTGATGAACATGGATGCAAAAATTCTCACCAAAATACTAGCCAATAGGATCCAACAGTACATTCAAAGGATTATTCACCATGACTAAGTGGGATTTATCCCTGTGCTGCAAGGTTGGTTCAACATCTGCAAATCAATCAACGTGATACAATACATTAACAAAAGAAAGAACAAGAATCATATGATCCTCTCAATAGATGCAGAAAAAGCATTTGACAAAGTACATCATCCTTTCTTGATCAAAACTCTTCAGAGTATAGGGATAGAGGGTACATACCTCAATATCATAAAAGCCATCTATGAAAAACCTACAGCGAATATCATTCTTCATGGGGAAAAACTGAGAGCTTTGCCCCTAAGGTCAGGAACACTGCTATTCAACATAGTATTAGAAGTCCTAGCCACAGCAATCAGACCACAAAAAGAAATAAAAGGCATCCAAATC
>NW_025409874.1:887-10525 GCF_002201575.2 Neomonachus schauinslandi
AATCAGTGGCATTCCTATACACCAACAACAAGACAGAAGAAAGAGAAATTAAGGAGTCGATCCCATTTACAATTGCACCCAAAACCGTAAGATACCTAGGCATAAATCTAACCAAAGAGGCAAAGGATCTGTACTCAGAAAACTATAAAATACTCATGAAAGGAATTGAGGAAGACACAAAGAAATGGAAAAACGTTCCATGCTCATGGATTGGAAGAACAAATATTGTGAAGATGTCAATGCTACCTAGAGCAATCTACACATTCAATGCAATCCCCATCAAAATACCATCCACTTTTTTCAAAGAAATGGAACAAATAATCCTAAAATATGTATGGAACCAGAAAAGACCCCGCATAGCCAGAGGAATGTTGAAAAAGAAAAGCAAAGATGGTGGCATCACAATTCCGGACTTCCAGCTCTATTACAAAGCTGTCATCATCAAGACAGCATGGTACTGGCACAAAAACAGACACATAGATCAATGGAACAGAATAGAGAGCCCAGAAATGGACCCTCAACTCTATGGTCAACTCATCTTTGACAAAGCAGGAAAGAATGTCCAATGGAAAAAAGACAGTCTCTTCAACAAATGGTGTTGGAAAAATTGGACAGCCACATGCAGAAGAATGAGAAGGGAGTGCAAACATCCCACAAAGGAACAATACTAACACCTGGCTCTGGTGGCCAAGAGATATTGCACTTCTAGGCCCCACAGGACATCTCCTACATATGGCCACTCCTTCAAGACTGAGAGAGATCCCTGACATACCTCTTAATAGAAACAAACAGGCAGAATGAGGAGACAAAGGTATATATTCTAAATAGAAAAGCAAGACAAAACTCCAAAAACAATTACTAAATGAGAGAGAGAGAGAGAGAGAGAGCGAGAAAGAAGCATTCTACCTGATAAGAAATTCAAAGTAATGGTCATAAAGATACTCATTAAACTTGGGAGAAAAATAAAGACAGCGAGAACTTCAACAAAAAGTTAGGAAATTTAGAAAATACTAAACAGAAGGTATAGCAAAACTAAAATACACTAAAATGGTTTAAAAGAAGACTGGTTGAAGTAGAATAATGCAGCAGTGATCTGAAAGACAACAATAGTACTTACCCAGACAAAAGAGCAAAATGAAAAAAGAAAATTAAGAAGAGTGAAAATACCTTAAGGGAACTTTAGGACATCAAATGGAATAATATTCACATTATATAGATGCAGAAGGAGATGAGAGAAATGGCCAGAAAAATTATTTAAAGAAATTGTGGCTGAAATTTTTCCTATCTGGGGAAGGGATCAGACATCCAGCTCCAGGGATCCCAGAGATTTCCAAAAGGATGAAATCAAAGAGATTTATATCAAGACACATTATATTTAAAATGGTAAAAGTTAAGGATAAAGAGAGATTTCTAAAATCAACAAGAGAAAACAACTTGCTACATGCAAGGCAAACCACATTGGGCTTTCAGCAGATTTTTCAGCAGAAACTTTACAGGCTAGAATAAAGTGGCATGACATTCAGAGTGCTGGAAAACAAACAAACAAACAAAAAAAGCTGCTAAACAATAATTTTTTACCCTGCAAAATTACCACTCAGAAATAAAAGAGACATTAAGAGCTTTCCAGAAAACCAAAGCTAAAAATAATACCACCACTAACTGGCACTGCAAAATATTTTAAAAGGATGTCTTTATGCCAAAAGAAAAGGCACTAGATAATAGTAGGGAAACATAGAAAAGTGAAAATCTCACCAAATTGGTAATATTTAACAAAGGTGGTAGATCAGTCACTTATAAACCAAACATAAAGATTAAAAAAAAACCATAAGTAGTAAAATTAACTAAAATTACAATAATTAGTAAAGAGAAGCATACAATAAAAAAGGTGGAAAGCGTGTCATTAAAAATAACAAAGGTTGTGAGGAGAAAAAAAGGAAAGCTTTAGAATATGTTTCAAATTAAGATGCTATCAATTTGAAATAGACTGTTATTTACATAGGATAACTATGTGAACCTATTGGAAAATACACACACAAACACACACACACACCTTAAAGTCATTATGTAAAAGAAAATGAGAGTCTAGGAGTAAACCCAATGTATGTGAACAATTGATTTATGGGAAATGAGTCAAGAATAAAAGAAGGGCAATATCTTCAATAGATGAGTGTTGGTAAAACTGAACAGCCACATGCAAAAGAGTGAACTGAAACATTATCTTACACTACACACAAAATTAACTCAAAATGGATAAATGACTGGAATGTAAGACCTGACACCATAAAACTCCTGGAAGAGAACATAGGTGCTAAACTCTCTGACATTGGTCTTAGCAATATCTTCTTGTATATAACACATAATGGAAACAAAAGCCAAAATAAAGAAGTAGGACACTATCAAACTAAAATACTTCTGCACAGCAAAGGAAACCTTCAACAAAACAAAAGGCAACCTACTAAATAAGGAGATATATTTGCAAATCTTATATGTGACAAAATATGAACACCTAAAGTACATAAAAAACTCCTACTAGAACTCACTAACAAAAACATGCAAAAGAAATCCAGTTTGAAAAATGGGCAGAGGATCTCAATGGAGATGTTTCAATAAATACATACAAATGGCCAAGAGGAACAATAAAAGATGCTCAACATCACTAATCATCAGTGAAATGCAAACCAAAGCCACAACTAAATATCACCTGACACTTTTCAGAATGGTTATTTTCAAAAGACAAAAATAAATAAACAAAAAAATCAAAAAGGTGTCTATGAGGATGTGGCAAAAAGGGAAGCCTCATTCACTGTGGGCAGAACTGTAAATTTGTGCCATCAGTATGGAAAACAGTATGAAGGTTCCTAAAAAAAATTAAAGATAAAACTACAATATGACCCAGAAATTCTACTTCTGGGTATTTATCCAAGAAAAACGGGGCGGAGCAAGATGGCGGAGGAGTAGGAGACCTGGATTTCGTCTCCTCTCAGGAATTCAGCTGGATAAGGATCAAACCATTCTGAACACCTACAAACCCAACAAGAGATCGAAAAAAGGAATAGCAACAACTCTCTAAACAGAAAAGCGACCACTTTCTGGAAGGTAGGACGTGCGGAGAAGTGAATCCGAGGCGATATTTGGGAGGATAGACGGCGGGGGAGGGACCTCCGGCGGCTGCTTCTGGCAAGTGATAGAGCCGCGGAGCACAAAATCGGAACTTTTAAAAGTCTGCTCCGCTGAGGGACGTCACTCTGGTGGCTAAGCGGGGGGTGGAACCCTCCGGGACAGTGTGGTCTCAGGACCCTCAGGGTCACAGAAAGACCGGGGGTGCCTGAGTGTGGCAGAGCTCCCATGTAATGGAGCAGGGAAGCCGGCTGCAGAGGCGGAGCCCAGGTGCGGGCTCTCAGCTCGGGGTTGCCATAAACCTTGATCCGCGGCACAGTCGGGCCCCTGCTCCTCCAGCAGGGACCCAACAAGCGGCGGATCCGGGGAGACTCACCTTCCTCCCCCGGGAGGAGCCGCACAGGAGTGCACCGCAGGGATCTGCTGGGTTTGGAGACTCCACCCGGGGTCGGGTGCCAGAGATAGAAACGCGCGGTCACAGGCCGGGTGAGCACGGAGTGCGGCTGGAGACCGGGGAGACGGGAGTGACTGACGGCTTTTCTCTGGGGGCTCACTGAGAAGCGGGACCCCGAGTTCTCGGCCCCTCCGGGGCGGAGATTGGGAGGCCGCCATTTTCACTCTCCGCCTCCAAAGCGGTACGGAAAGCTCGCAGGGAACAAAAGCCCTGGAGAGCAAACCCGAGCAGATTACTTAGCCGGGAGGGGGCAAGGGCGGAGGAATTCCGCCTCTGGCAGAGACATTTGGAAACCACGGCAACAGGCCCCTCCCCAGAAGATCAGCGAGAACAGCCAGCCAAGATCAAGTTTACCGATCAATGAGAACGGCAGAACTCCAGCGCTAGGGGAATACTGCACATAGAATTCATGGCTTTTTTACCATGATTCTTTAGTCTTTCAAAGTTAATTTTTTTTAACTGTCTTTTTCTCTTTTTTTCTTTTTGAATTTTTCTTTTTCCCTTTTTCAACCAACATCTTATCAATCCCTTTTTTTAAAAAAAAAATTTTTTATTTTTCATTTTTAGAGTCATATTCTATCCCTTCATAGTAGTTACCCATATTTTTGGCTTATATATATAAGTTGTTCTCTCTTTAAAATTTTGAGATAGTTTCTTCTAACAGATCAAAATATACCCTAAATCTCTAGTATATGGTGTTTTCTATTCCCCTGTCTGATCACATCCTCTCCCTTTTTTTTTCTTTTTTTAAATCCTCTTCTTTCTTTTTTTCAAACAACTTCTTATCAATTCCTTTTATAAAATTTTTTATAATTTCCATCTTTACACTCATATTCCATCCCTTCATCATATCAACCCTTATTTTTGTACATAGATAAGTTTTTCTTTCTTTAAAATTTTGGGAGGCACTTTCTTCTAAAAGACCAAAATACACCCCAAATCTAGTGTGTGGCACTGATCTATATACCAGCCTGATCATATTTGATCACACTCTGGTTTTGTTGTTGTTGTTGTTGTTGTTTTGTTTTGTTTGTTTTAGTTTTTATCTTTATCTTTTTCTTTTTTTTCTTTTTCTTTTTCTTTTTTCTCTCTTTCCCTTTCTTTTCCCACTGCTTCAGATCTTTTCTGATTTGTTTAGAGTATATTTTCTGGGGACGTTGTTACTCTGCTAGCATTTTGTTCTCTCATTAATCTATTCTCCTCTGCACAAAATGACAAGACAGAAAAAATCACCTCAACAAAAAGAACAAGAGGTAGTACCGACTGCCAGGGACCTACTCAATACGGACATTAGTATGATGTCAGATCTAGAGTTCAGAATCATCACTTTAAAGATACTAGCTGGGCTTGAAAAAAATATGGAAGTTATTAGAGAAACTCTTTCTGGAGAAGTAAAAGAACTAAAATCCAACCAAGTAGAAATCAAAAAGGCTATTAATGAGGTGCAATCAAAAATGGGGGCGCTAACTGCTAGAATAAATGAGGCAGAAGAGAGAATCAGTAATACAGAAGATGAAATGATGGAAAATAAAGAAGCTGAGAAAAAGAGAGATAAACAACTACTGGATCACGAGGGCAGAATTCGAGACATAAGCGATACCATAAGACGAAACAACATTAGAATAATTGGGATCCCAGAAGAAGAAGAAAGAGAGAGAGGGGCAGAAGGTATAATGGAGCAAATTATAGCAGAGAACTTCCCTAATTTGGGGAAGGAAACAGGCATGAAAATCCAGGAAGCACAGAGAACCCCTCTCAAAATCAATAAAAATAGGTCAACACCCCGACATCGAATAGTAAAACTTACGAGTCTCATAGACAAAGAGAAAATCCTGAAAGCAGCTCGGGAGAAGAGATATATAACCTACAAGGGTAGAAACATTAGATTGGCAACAGACCTATCCACAGAGACCTGGCATGCCAGAAAGGACTGGCAGGATATATTCAGAGCACTAAATGAGAAAAATATGCAGCCAAGAATACTCTATCCAGCTAGGCTGTCATTGAAAATTGAAGGAGAGATAAAAAGCTTCCAGGACAAACAAAAACTAAAGGAATTTGCAAACACAAAACCAGCCCTACAGGAAATCTTGAAAGGGGTCCTCTAAGCAAAGAGAGAGCCTAAAAGCAACATAGACCAGAAAGGAACACAGACAATATACGGTAACAGTCACCTTACAGGCAATACAATGGCACTAAATTCCTATCTTTCAATAGTTACCCTGAATGTAAATGGGCTCAATGCCCCAATCAAAAGACACAGGCTATCAGACTGGATTAAAAAACAAGACCCATCGATATGCAGTCTGCAAGAGACTCATTTTCGACCCAAAGACAGCCCCAGATTGAAAGTGAGGGGGTGGAAAACCATATACCATGCTAATGGACACCAAAAGAAAGCTGGGGTGGGAATCCTTATATCAGACAAATTAGATTTTAAACCAAAGACTGTAATAAGAGATGAGGAAGGACACTATATCCTACTTAAAGGGTCTATCCAACAAGAATCTAACAATTGTAAATATCTATGCCCCTAACATGGGAGCAGCCAATTATATAAGCCAATTAATAACAAAAGCAAAGAAACACATCGACAACAATACAATAATAGTGGGGGACTTTAACACCCCCCTCACTGAAATGGACAGATCGTCTAAGCAAAAGATCAACAAGGAAATAAAGACTTTAAATGACACACTGGACCAAATGGACTTTACAGACATATTCAGAACATTCCACCCCAAAGCAACAGAATACACATTCTTCTCTAGTGCCAAGGAACATTCTCCAGAATAGATCACATCCTAGGTCATAAATCAGGTCTCAACCGGTACCAAAAGATTGGAATCATTCCCTGCCTATTTTCAGACCACAATGCTTTGAAAGTAGAACTCAATCACAAGACAAAAGTCAGAAAGAACTCAAATACATGGAGGCTAAAGAGCATCCTACTGAAGAATGAATGGGTCAACCAGGAAATTAAAGAAGAATTAAAAAAATACATGGAAACCAATGAAAATGAAAACACAACTATTCAAAATCTTTGGGATGCAGCAAAGGCAGTCCTAAGAGTAAAGTATATAGCAATACAAGCCTTTCTCAAGAAGCAAGAAAGGTCTCAAGTACAAAACCTAACCCTACACCTAAAGGAGCTGGAGAAAGAACAGCAAATAAAGCCTAAACCCAGCAGGAGAAGAGAAATAATAAAGATCAGAGCAGAAATCAATGAAATAGAAACTAAAAGAACAGTAGAACAGATCAACGAAACTAGGAGCTGGTTCTTTGAAAGAATTAACAAGATCGATAAACCCCTGGCCAGACTTACCAAAAAGAGAAGAGAAATGACGCAAATCAACAAAATCATGAATGAAAGAGGAGAGATCACAACCAACACCAAAGAAATACAAACAATTATAAGAACATATTATGAGCAACTCTATGCCAGCAAATTAGATAACCTGGAAGAAATGGATGCATTCCTAGAGATGTATAAACTACCAAAACTGAACCAGGATGAAATAGAAAACCTGAACAGACCTATAACCACTAAGGAAATTGAAGCAGTCATCAAAAATCTCCCAAAAAACAAGAGCCCAGGGCCAGATGGCTTCCCAGGGGAATTCTACCAAACATTTCAAGAAGAATTAATACCTATTCTTCTGAAACTGTTCCAAAAAATAGAAATGGAAGGAAAACTTCCAAACTCATTTTATGAGGCCAGCATTACCTTGATCCCAAAACCAGACAAAGACCCCATCAAAAAGGAGAATTACAGACCAATATCCCTGATGAACATGGATGCAAAAATTCTCACCAAAATACTAGCCAATAGGATCCAACAGTACATTAAAAGGATTATTCACCATGACCAAGTGGGTTTTATCCCTGGGCTGCAAGGTTGGTTCAACATCCGCAAATCAATCAATGTGATACAATACATTAACAAAAGAAAGAACAAGAATCATATGATCTTCTCAATAGATGCAGAAAAAGCATTTGACAAAGTACAGCATCCTTTCTTGATCAAAACTCTTCAGAGTATAGGGATAGAGGGTACATACCTCAATATCATAAAAGCCATCTATGAAAAACCTACAGCAAATATCATTCTCAATGGGGAAAAACTGAGAGCTTTCCCCCTAAGGTCAGGAACGCGGCAGGGATGTCCACTATCACCACTGCTATTCAACATAGTATTGGAAGTCCTAGCCACAGCAATCAGACAACAAAAAGAAATCAAAGGCATCCAAATTGGCAAAGAAGAAGTCAAACTCTCACTCTTGGCAGATGATGTGATACTTTATGTGGAAAACCCAAAAGACTCCACCCCAAAACTGCTAGAACTCATACAGGAATTCAGTAAAGTGGCAGGATATAAAATCAATGCACAGAAGTCAGTGGCATTCCTATACACCAACAACAAGACAGAAGAAAGAGAAATTAAGGAGTCGATCCCATTTACAATTGCACCCAAAACCATAAGATACCTAGGAATAAATCTAACCAAAGAGACAAAGGATCTGTACTCAGAAAACTATAAAATACTCATGAAAGAAATTGAGGAAGACACAAAGAAATGGAAAAACGTTCCATGCTCATGGATTGGAAGAACAAATATTGTGAAGATGTCAATACTACCTAGAGCAATCTACACATTCAATGCAATTCCCATCAAAATACCATCCACTTTTTTCAAAGAAATGGAACAAATAATCCTAAAATTTGTATGGAACCAGAAAAGACCCCGCATAGCCAGAGGAATGTTGAAAAAGAAAAGCAAAGCTGGCGGCATCAGAATTCCATACTTCCAGCTCTATTACAAAGCTGTCATCATCAAGACAGCATGGTACTGGCACAAAAACAGACACATAGATCAATGGAACAGAATAGAGAGCCCAGAAATGGACCCTCAACTCTATGGTCAACTCATCTTTGACAAAGCAGGAAAGAATGTCCAATGGAAAAAAGACAGTCTCTTCAACAAATGGTGTTGGGAAAATTGGATAGCCACATGCAGAAGAATGAAACTGGACCATTTCCTTACACCACACACAAAAATAGACTCCAAATGGTTGAAAGACCTATATGTGAGACAGGAGTCCATCAAAATCCTAAAGGAGAACACGGGCAGCAACCTCTTCAACCTCAGCCGAAGCAATTTCTTCCTAGAAACATCGCCAAAGGCAAGGGAAGCAAGGGCAAAAATGAACTATTGGGACTTCATCAAGATAAAAGGCTTTTGCAAAGCAAAGGAAACAGTCAACAAAACCAAAAGACAACCAACAGAATGGGAGAAGATATTTGCAAATGACATATCAGATAAAGGGCTAGTATCCAAAATCTATAAAGAACTCATCAAACTCAGCACCCAAAGAACAAAGAATCCAATCAAGAAATGGGCAGAAGACATGAACAGACATTTTTCCAAAGAAGACATCCAATTGGCCCACAGACACATGAAAAAGTGCTCAATATCGCTCGGCATCAGGGAAATCCAAATCAAACCCTCAATGAGATACCACCTCACACCAGTCAGAATGGCTAAAATGAACAAGTCAGGAAACGACAGATGTTGGCGGGGATGCGGAGAAAGGGGAACCCTCCTACACTGTTGGTGGGAATGCAAGCTGGTGCAGCCACTCTGGAAAACAGTATGGAGGTTCCTCAAAAAGTTGAAAATAGAGCTACCATATGATCCAGCAATTGCACTACTGGGTATTTACCCCAAAGATACAAAAGTAGGGATCCGAAGGGGTACGTGCACCCCGATGTTTATAGCAGCAATGTCCACAATAGCCAAACTGTGGAAAGAGCCAAGATGTCCATCAACAGATGAATGTATAAAGAAGAGGTGGTATATATATACAATGGAATATTATGCAGCCATCAAAAGGAATGAGATCTTGCCATTTGCAATGACGTGGATGGAACTGGAGGGTATTATGTTGAGTGAAATAAGTCAAACAGAGAAAGACATGTATCATATGATCTCACTGATATGAGGAATTCTTAATTGCAGGAGACAAACTGAGGGTTGCTGGAGTGGGGGGTGGGGTGGGAGGGATGG
>NW_025409875.1:0-10507 GCF_002201575.2 Neomonachus schauinslandi
TCCTGTCTCACATTTAGGTCTTTCATCCATTTTGAGTCTATTTTTGTGTGTGGTGTAAGGAAATGGTCCAGTTTCATTCTTCTGCATGTGGCTGTCCAATTTTCCCAGCACCATTTCTTGGAGAGATTGTCTTCTTTCCACTGGACATTCTTTCCTGTTTTGTCAAAGATTAGTTGACCATAGAGTTGAGGGTCCATTTCTGGTCTCTCTATTCTGTTCCATTGATCTCTGTGTCTGTTTTTGTGCCAGTACCATACTGTCCAGATGATTACGGCTTTGTAATAGAGCTTGAAGTCCGGAATTGTGATGCCACCAGCTTTGCTTTTCTTTTTCAACATTCCTCTGGCTATGCGGGGTCTTTTCTGGTTCCATACAAATTTTAGGATTCTTTGTTCCATTTCTTTGAAAAAAGTGGATGGTATTTTGATAGGGATTGCATTGAATGTGTAGATTGCTCTAGGTAGCATAGACATTTTCACAATATTTGCTCTTCCAATCCATGAGCATGGAACATTTTTCCATTTCTTTGTGGCTTCCTCAATTTCTTTCATGAGTATTCTTATTCTATAGTTTTCTGAGTACAGATTCTTTGCCTCTTTGGTTAGATTTATTCCTGGGTATCTTATGGTTTTGGGTGCAATTATAAATGGGATCGACTCCTTAATTTCTCTTTCTTCTGTCTTGTTGTTGGTATATAGAAATGCCACTGATTTCTGTGCATTGATTTTATATATGTGATATCATTTTTAAGGTAAATTACTTAAATATCAACTTGATAATATTATAGAACTTATTATAGTCTCATATGATTCATATAACCTCTTAGAGACATCAGACATGACTCACTGTTTATATGTTTTATTATTTAAACTATCCTCTGTAATTTATACACAAGGATTAATTTTTAAAAATTTTAACACATATTAACAGAAAAGTGACACTATATGTATATCTATAAAAAGATGCACAATTACATATATAGCTCTATTTATATGTACATGGTTTACATATACTATACTATTATATTTATATTGCTACTAAATGTCAACTTCTTTCCAGATACTGGAATTTAAGGAGACTTCTCACTATTGGACAAATGAAAACAAAATCAAAAGTTTAAAAACAATTAGAACATATTTTTGTATGCTGAAAATGGCTGATGAAATGAGTAAGTTGAAGATGAGAAACATGCAAAAAGACTGCAATTTACTAGAAGAAAGGGAAACTTTCAGAATATGATGTGCCAATAATATATTAAACATTGCAAACCAATGAAAAAATATGTCTTTGGAGTAAACCAAAAATATGGAAATTCATTAGCACACTAGAGGTCATAAATTTATAAAACAACAAGTATTAGAATTGTTAAAAGGGGGAAGGATGTTATTCTACCCCTACATAAAGATAAGTTATAGATACTGGGGAGATCTACCTATAATTCCAAACTAGCTAGATGAAAAATCTTATGTGATTTTTCTTGAATAAGCCACCAGAGAAACCCCAAATGGCATATGTAGGCTAAATCAATTCTTCTTAAATACTAATAAATATAATTACATAGGGATTTTAAAAATACATAATTATTGAGCTCTACCACTACAGATTCTGATGAAGTGGGTCTTTTATAGAGCCTAGGATTACATTTTTTTAACAAAACTGGTCATCATAATAGAGGGATTCCAACTATAAAATTTCAGACACATTAGAAACCTCAGAAAGTCTAGTTCTAAATTCAGAAAAAGATCAGATGGCTGAAGAAACCCAGAATCAAAGAACAAAGATATCATGGCATTCTTGCGTGTCCCCTAGGAGGATAATTCCTGAAATAAGGAAGATAGTCTGAGAGCAGATATTTTTCATTTTGATGTATTTCAATTTATCTATTTTTTGTAACATATAAGAAAGAGTTATGTCTGTGCTAAGAGAGATCATAGATGTACTTTACTGAAAACCATGTAGAAGCAATTTGGCTATCTATGTAGAGGGGATGATAATCCAATTATAGTGCCAACTTCTTAAATGAATGGAAATGTTTTAGATTAAATCACAATAGTGGTGAGAAAGTAAAATAAGGGATTAACCAAAAGTCTCAGAATTTCTCATTTTTTCCTTTGATCTTTTTTCTAAATAGAAAGCACATTAAATCTGTATGTATCATAGGTAAATGAATTCCATGATAATACTTGATGTGATCCTATGCTCACTATTTGATCATTTGGGGACTAGTAAAATTATTTCAACTATAAATTATTGTAGTGGCTATTTTTTTAAAATAGCTTTATTGAGGGCGCCTGGGTGGCTCAGTTGGTTAGGCGACTGCCTTCGGCTCAGGTCATGATCCTGGAGTCCCGGGATCGAGTCCCCGCGTCGGGCTCCCTGCTCGGCGGGGAGTCTGCTTCTCCCTCTGACCCTCCTCCCTCTCATGCTCTCTGTCTCTCATTCTCTCTCTCTCAAATAAATGAATAAAATCTTTAAAAAAAATAAAATAAAAATAAAATAAAATAAAATAGCTTTATTGAGGTATAAGTTATATATCATAAAATGCACTCATTTAAATTATACAATTCAACAGTTTTAAGTATATACAGAGTTGTACAACCATTATCATCTAATCATCTAACCATCTAACTTTAGGACTTTCTCATCACCCCAAAAAGAAACCCCATAAACATTGGCATCTATTCCCCATTCCTCCCTCACATCCCTCTCATCCTGAGGCAGTGATATACCTAATGTCTCTATAGAATATGCATTCATTCTATTTTATATAAATGAAGTCATATAATATTGGTCTATTGTGACTCATTTCTTTCATATAGTAAATTGTTTTCAAAGCTCATTCACTTTGTAACATGTATAAGTACTTCATTAATTTTTATTGCCAGTTAATATCCCATCATATGGTTATATCACATTTTAGGCAGTTTTCACATTTTGGCTATTATGAATAATAATGCTGTGAGTATTGGCAAACAGGTTTTTGTGTAGACATATTTTCATCTACCAAGGAGTTAAATCGCTGGGTTATATGGTAATTCCATGTTTAACATTCCAAGGAACTATCAGACTGTATTCCAAGGTGGTTGTACCATTTTACAGTCCCACTAATAGTTTGTGAAGGTTCCAATTTCTCCACATCCCAATCAACACTTGTTAGTTTCTATTTTATTACAACCATCCTAGTGAATCTGAATTGGTACTCATTGTGGTTTTGATTTGCATTTCTATAATGACTAATGGTATTATTTTTTCATGTTCATATTGGCCATTTATTACTCTTCTTTGGAGAAACATTTATCAGATCATTTGCCTTTTTTAAAATTAGGCTATTTATGGGGCACTTGGGTGGCTCAGTCAGCTAAATGTCCTACTCTTGATTTTGGCTCAGGTCTTGATCTCAGGGTCATGAGTTCAAGCCCCACATTGGGCTCCATGCTGGGTGTGGAGCCTACCTAAAAATAAATAAATTAAATACATAAATAAATAAAATTAGTCTATTTATCTTTTCATTATTGAATCATAAGCATTTTGTATATATTCTGGGTTGAAATCCTTTATCAGATATGTGCTTTGAAATTTTTTTCCATTCTGTGACTTGTATTTTCATCTTAGTAGTATTATTTATTAGCACAAATGATTTTCATTTAATGTAGTACAATTTATCTATTTTTTGTGGCTTGTGATTCTTGTGTCATATCTAAGAAATTATTGCCTAAACCAAGTTCATGAAGATTTACTCCTGTATTTTCTTCTGTGAATTTTATAGTTTTAGCACTTATATCTAATTCTATAATTATTTTGAGTTATTTTCTTAGTGTGTGAGGAAAGACTCCAAGTTCATTCTTTTGCTCATGGATATCCAGTTTTCCCAGTACTATTTGTTAAAAAGAATATTATTTCTTCTTTGAAATGTCATGACACCCTGTTGGAAATAATTGACCTTAAATATAAGGGTTTATTTCTGGATTCTCAATTCTGTGACATTGACCTACATATCTATACTTATGCCATTATCGTACTTCACTGGTTACTGTATATTCGTAACAAGTTTTAAAATTGGAATTGTGAGTCTCCGAAATTTTCTATTTTTTTCTTTTTGACGTCTTAAGATGTTTTGACTAATCTGGGTCCTTTGCATTTCAACGTGAATTTAAAATTAGTGTGTCAATTTCTGCCAAAAAACATAGAGCAGGTATTTTGATAAGAATTGTGTTAAATATGTAGATTAATTTGGGGGAGTACTGCCATCGTAACAACGTTGTCTTCCAAACCATGAGCATGGGATATCCTTCCATTTATTTGTGTCTTTTATTTCTTCCTCAGAATTTTGTAGTTTTCAGTCTTGCACTTTGTTAAAGTTATTACTGGTTACTTATTATGTTATTGTAAATATAATTATTTTCTTAATTTTATTTTCAGATTGCTCCTTGGTAATGTATAGAAACATAGATGATTTTTCATATATTGATCTTAAGTTATGCAAATTTGCTGAACTTACATTAGTTCTAATTTTTTTTTTTAGTGGATTCCTTGGGATTTTCCATATACCAGATTATGTCATCTCCAAATAGATATGGTTTTATTCCTTACTTTCCAATCAAATACCTTTTATTTATTTTTATTGCATAACTACAGTGGCTGGAACTTCCAGCACAAGATTTAATATATTTGGTAAAGGCAGATATCCTTAGCTTTTTCCTGACCTTAGGAGTAAGCATTCAGCCTTTCACAATTAAGTGTGAAATTAACTGAGGAGTTTTTGTAGATGGCCTTTACCAGAGTAAGTTCCCTTTTATATCTAGTTGTGTGAGTAGTTTTTATCATGAAATGGTGTTGGATTTTGTCAAATGCTTTATCTATTAAGATAATCATGTGGTGTTTGTCCTTTGTTCCAGTGACGTAATATATTAATGTTTTAAGATGTTACCCAATTTTTCATTCCTGGGATAAATCCTACTTAGTCATGGTGTATTATCCTTTTTTAAATTTTGCTGGATTGGGTTTTCTAGTTCCTTTGTTGATAATTTTTGCATCAATATTTATAAGAATATTGGTTTGTAGTTTTCTTGTGAGGTTTTTTTTGTGTTTGCTTGTGATGTCTGGTTTTACTTCCAGAGTAATTTATAATCTCATAAAACGAGCTGAGAATTATTTCCTCCTCTATTTTTTGGAAGAGTTTATGAATAATTGGTTTTAATTCTTTTTAAATTTGGTTTTAGACTAAAAAATGTTTCTGGACTTGGATTTTTCTTTATACTAGATTATTTAGTCATTGAATTTCTTTTTTGTTGTTATACATCTCATAAGATTTTCTACTTTTTCTTGAGTCAGTATTAGTAGTTTGTGTCTTTCCAGGAATTTTTTTTTCTATTTTATCTAAATTATCTAATTTGTTGGAATACAATTATATATAGTGTTTCTTTATAAATTTTTCACTTCTGTAATGTCCATAGTGATGTCTCTTCATCCATCCTTTCATTCTCTTTTGCTGTTGGTGAGTCCAGCTAAAATTTGTCAATTATGTTCATCTTTTGAAAGGACAAACTTTTGGGTTGTTGATTTTCCTATTGCTTTGGACTCCAAATTGCATTAATTTCAGTTTTAGTCTTTATTCTTCTCTTCCTTCAGCCTATGTTGGGGTGATTTGCTCTCCTTTGTTTTAGTTTCTTAAGGTGAAAGTTTAGATTATTAATGTGAGGCCCCTCTTTTTAAAAAATTGAAATATATTATATTAGTATATATACTAGTATATATACATAACAATAGTATATTAGTTCCAGATGTACAACATAGTGATTCAACAATTATAAACATTATAAATGTTTACCACAATAAGGGTAGTTGCCATCTGTCATCATACAAAATTGTTACAATATTATTGACTATATTCCCTATGCTGTACTTTTTATCTCCATGACTTATTATTTTCTAATTGAAAGTTTGTACCTCTAAATTCTCTTCCTGAATTTCACCCATTTCCCCACCCCACCCCTGTCAACCACCAGATTGTCATCTATATTTATGTGTCTCTTTCTATTTTCGTTATTGCTGTTTTTTGTTTGTTTTGTTTTTTGATTCCATATATAAGTGAAATTCTTTGGTATTTGTCTTTCTCTCTCTGACTTATTTCACTTTAGCATAATACCCTCTAAGTCCATCCATGTTGTTGCAAATAGCAAGATTTCATTCTTTCTTATGGCTGAAAAATATTCCATTGTACATATATATACATACCATCTTCATTATCCACTCATCTATCAATGGGCACTTTGGTTACTTTCATATCTTGGTTATTGTTAAATAATGCAGTAAACATAGGGTTGCATATATCTTTTAAATTGGTGTTTTTGGGGGTGCTTGGGTGGCTAAGTCGGTTAAGCATTTGCCTTTGGCTCAGGTCATGATCCCAGTGTCCTGGGATCAAGCCCTGCATCGGGCTCCTTGCTCAGCAGGGACCCTGCTTCTCCCTCTCCCCCTGACTGCACTCCCCCTGCTTGTGCTCTCTCTCTCTGTGTCAAATAAATCTTTAAAAAAATAAATAAATTGTTATTTTTGTTTTCTTTGAGTAGATACCCAGCAGTGGGATTACTGGATTATATGGTATTTCTATTATTAATTTTTTGAGGAACCTCCATACTGTTTTCCATAGTGGCTGCACTAGTTTACATTCCCACCAACATTGCAGGAGGGTTCCTTTTTCTCCACATCCTCACCAACACTTGTTATTTCTTCTTGTTTTGGTCCTGGCTATTCTGACTGATGTGAGGTGGTTTTAATTTGCACTTCCCTCTGTTTTTCAGAATGCCTAATATCTAACATTTTGTCTTCAAATTAACTGATTCTATCTCTACAAGCTCTAATCTATTATTGAGCACCCCTAGTGATTTTTAAATTTTTTATTATACTTTTCAACTCCAGAATTTCCATCTTTTTTTATAATTTCTATATCTTTATTTATAGTCTTTTTTTTTTTTTTTAAAGATTTTATTTATTTATCAGAGAGCGAGCGAGAAACAGCATGAGAGAGGAGAGAATCAGAGGGAGAGGCGGGCTCCCCGCTGAGCCGGGAGCCCGATGTGGGACTCGATCCCAGGACCCTGGGATCATGACCTGAGCTGAAGGCAGTCGCTTAACCAACTGAGCCATCCAGGCGCCCTATAGTCTTTTTTGATGTTACATTGTCATCATGCCTTCCTTTAATTCTTTAAATAAGATTTCATTTAGGTATTAGAACATATTTATAGTAGGTGCTTTTAAGTCTTTTCTGCTGTGTCTAACTCTCTCCCATGAAAGGCAGATTTTTCTTGCCTGCTTTTTAAGCTATCTATGTGTCACACATTTCTTCTCTATATGGCTCATCATATTTTATTGAAAACTAAACATTTTAGTTAATAATATTGTAGTAACTTGGATAACTGTTCCTTCCTGTGACTATTTTTTCCTGTTTGCTCTTTCACTTATTTATTTTTTAATGACTTCTAATGGATAAAAAACTCAGTGAAGTCTATTTCCACCACAGTGTGAGACCTCTGATGTTGTCCCTCAGAGCAGACAGCCTTGGGCATGCACTCAAGTCTTCCTGACCACCACTGGTAACTATGGATTTAGGCAGACCCTCTTCGACTGTCTCCTTCCCTGATATCCCTGTTAAGTTTATGGTTGGCCTATATATATTGGTATCACACCCAGCTGTTAATTTCTACTAATTGCAAGTCGGTTTTATTTATTGTTTTCAACAGTATCCTGTGGTATGGCATATATCAGTCCATAATCTGATCTAATTAAAGTTGGATGCTTGGCAGGGGTGAGGTGTTCCAGTTTTTTGAGACATGATTCTACCCTCTGCCAGGGAGAACTCTGTGTTGTAGAGCAGGAACTCTGGTGGATGGGAAGAGGAACTGGTGCCCCCAGCTGGCTGTGGCCACTACCCAGATGGATCGTCCTCAGCTCAGTTCTAGGGAAGATGTTCACCAGCTAATGAATCTCCCCAGATTAAATCTACATTCCAGGAACCTGGGGGAGATGAGAGTTTCCCCTCTAATGCCAAGACCACCAGAGTAGTTCTTTCACAATACTGTGCTCTGTGGGAAAGAGGGACTGCACACTTCACCAGCTGTCCTGTCCAGATGCTCCCTGTGGAGCAGGAGTTGGGGGTGGGGTAATAAGTGCTGCTTGGCTGCTGCCATCCACTAGATAGGTGCCTCCTATAGCACAAAGCTGTGGAAAATGGGATCTGCTGATGTTCACCAGCTGCTGAAATAACTGAGAATAGCTCTTGCACTCCAGGGATCTAAGGGAGATGGGAACTGCCATTCAGCTGACAAGCTTGCTGAAACAGTTTGTCCACGATGCAGAGCTTTGTGGACATGGGTGTAGTCCCTATCTGGAATGCCACAGCCTCCCACTCTTACCAAGTTTCTGTAGATTTTTTTGAAGAAACACTTCTCAATTGGTTGTAAGCCCTTTGATCAAACTCCAGAGATTTTTAAGTTTGTCTGCTAATTTTGATCAGTCTAATAGATGTCTCTCTGGGAGAGAAGTTTCACTGAGCTCCTAGCACTGACACCATTCCAGGAGTCTGTTTATAGTTTTGAAAATAAAAACAGTTGAGGAGCACAAGAATAACTTGGTATAGATGTTTTAAAACACACACACACAGGATTCCATGGTCAAATTAGTCTTGGAAAACCTAGGTTTAAAAGAATCTAGATTTTTTTTTTTTTAACTATAGATTGCTTCAGAGTCTTAATATGCTAATGGGCAATTCTGAGTCTCCAGGAGGATGGGGCAGTATGCATCTTGTCCAAAATTTATATAACCAGTTAATCATTTTCTTCTTTGGGTTTTGTTTATTTGCTTTTTTATTTATTTTCATCAAATATTTCTTAAGACATGTGTTATTGAGAATAAATACTATTGGGAAAACACCAGTTTAATATATTATGATTTATTTATTTATTTATTTATTTATTTATTTATTTATTTATTTATATTTTTATATTTTTATTTCCCTTTAAACCAAGAAATTCACCAAGTTCTTTCCAATGCCTGGTTGACAGTTTAATCTGGAAACTATGGCATTTTCTATAAACCACATGATTACCTAACTCTATATATCCAGGGTAGATATGAACAACTGGAGTAGCTCAAAGTGTTGCTAAAATGCTAGCTGCCAAAAAGGATTTATGGAAAAACTTAAAAATACCAATCAGATTTCCAAATGTCAAATACTAAGGACACACAATGATTATTGAGCCCCAAACCCCATTGTTGAATAAAGGAAACTATTGAAATTGTCGACTAGGATATAAGGAGATCATTCTAAGGACTAACATAATTTTACAGAAGGGTTTATCCCCATATTGAGACCATAGTACTACCAATTCCCAGCTAACACATTCAGTAATATTTTCAAACTTCAGAGACCCAAAAATACTCTGAAAGTCTGAAATAGATTTCTATTTCTTCCCAATATTTGAGAGTAAAATTTCTTAGATGAAAGAACATGGATTTTAAAAATCAAAAAAACAACATAGGTTCAAATCCTTACTCTGTCCTTACCAATAGTTGTGACCATTGACAAATTTCTCTATTTTTATTCTTTAATTTTATTTTTTAAATTTTATTTTACTATGTTATGTTAGCCACCATACATTACATCATTAGTTTTTGATGTAGTGTTCCATGATTCATTGTTTGCTTATAACACACAGTGCTCCATGCAATAAGTACACTCCTTAATACCCATCACTGGGCTAACCCATCCCCCCACCCCCCTCCCCTCTAAAACCCTCAGTTTGTTTCTCAGAGTCCATAGTCTCTCATGGTTCATCTCCCCCTCTGATTCCCGTCCCCTTCATTTTTCCCTTCCTACTATCTTCTTTTTTTTTGAACATATGATGTATTATTTGTTTCAGAAGTACAGGTCTGTGATTCATCAATCTTACACAATTCACAGTGCTCACCATAGCACATACTCTCCCCAATGTCTATCACCCAGCCACCCCATCCCTCCCACCCCCCACCACTCCAGCAACCCTCAGTTTGTTTCCTGAGATTAAGAGTCTCTTATGGTTTGTCTCCCTCTCTGGTTTCATCTTGTTTCATTTTTTCCTCCCTTCCCCTGTGATTCTCTGCCTTGTTTTTCAAATTCTTCATATCAGTGAGATCATGTGATATTTGTCTTTCTCTGATTGACTTATTTTGCTTAGCATAATACCCTCTAGTTCCATCCACGTCGTGGCAAATGGCAAGATTTCAGAGGTTTTTTAATGGCTGCATAATATTCATTGTATATGTATGCCACATCTTCTTTATCCATTCATCTATTGATGGACATCTTGGCTCTTTCCATAGTTTGGCTCTTGTGGACATTGCTGCTATAAACATTGGGGTGCATGTGCCCCTTTGGATCACTACATTTGTATCTTTGGGGTAAATACCCAGTAGTGCAATTGCTGGGTCATAGGGTAGCTCTATTTTCAACTTTTTGAGGAACCTCCATACT
>NW_025409876.1:0-10498 GCF_002201575.2 Neomonachus schauinslandi
TTTTATTTATTTGACAGAGAGAGACAGAGCGAGAGAGGGAACACAAGCAGGGGGAGTGGGAGAGGGAGAAGCAGGCTCCCTGCTGAGCAGGGAGCCCGATGTAGGGCTCGATCCCAGGACCCTGGAATCATGACCTGAGCCGAAGGCAGACGCTTAATGACTGAGCCACCCAAGCGCCCCAAGAGCTCTTTTTCAAGACGGCATTTTATTTATTTAGGTGCTGTCTGAATCTGAGGCAGGATTCTCTGTCATGTAGCAATTTAGAAAATTCAATGATAAAACAGAAGCGGAAAGGAAATGTAAGTAAGTCATAATCCATATTAAGAAAAAAGATCCAGTTGCCATATTTACATCTTAATAATCTTCCTGTTCTTCTATAATTGTAAATAGGTTTCCAAATGTTATTTGTAAATATTTTCTTGAAGACGTCTCTGCTCTGGAAGTTTAATCTTAAGGCCCATGGATGTAACCATCAATTTCCAAGCCTTCCTAATTAATTACCAGAAACAACCTTGCTAGTGTGTAATGCCCAATGTGCAAATATCTGAATTTTGTTAGGGAGAAGAGTTTTAGATTGATATCACAGTCATCTTTTTTTGGTTAAACAAATGTTAACAGCAATCACTGACTCTAGCAGATTACATTTGCTTTAAAATGTGAACAGGGGCGCCTGGGTGGCTCAGTCAGGTAAGCGTTTGCATTTGGCTCAGGTCATGATCCCAGGGTCCTGGGATGAAGTCCCACATCGGGCTTCCAGCTCAGCCAGGGAGTCTGCTTCTCCCTCTGCTTCTGCCCTCCCCGTGCTGGGCTCTCCCTCTCTCTGTCAAATAAAATCTTAAAAAAAAAAAAAAAAAAAGGTTATGAACAAGAGCTGTGCTTGCACATATTCTTTCACTTATCTCCCAGAGTTGTGAGGATTAAATGACTGGCATAAAATTGGTGCCTTGGAAGCATATTTCCTTTCCCAACTGCTCTCCCCCTTCCTGGACTAAAATAAAACCACTGTCATCAGTTCCATGTGTTGCTGTGGCATCAGGTTTGTGTCAAGTAAAAGCTGCCTCTTCCCAGCACTTACTTGTTTTGTAAAATCAGTATTTTTAAAATGACATTTATGCAACAAAACACCTTTTTTATTGGTGTATATATATATCCATGTTAAAGCGGGAATATGTGAAAGGACACACATGAAAATCATCACAAAGATTATTTTGTGGAGGATAATGGTAGCCTAGGGATTGATGGGCCACTTTGGCTAGATTATTTTGAGCTGAAGGCAATTGAGACCCTGCGGGCTCAAGAGAAACTTTTGCCCTTCCCTTAACTACATGGAAGAATCTAAATTGAGGGTCTTTCCCAGAATAAGGGTTATTAACAGAGATAAACTGTGTCTGAGTGACCCATCTGTATGGCCGGGCAAACATCTAATTATCAAACATCTGCTCTTCTTATTGCCCTGTGATGTGAAGTGCATTCCTTCCCTCCGAAGTCCTAGACCCCTAACCTTTTCTCCTTAGTTCAGGATGACGTACATACCTTGTTTTGCCTGTCTTTGGAATCTCCATGTCTGTACGGATTTCCTGTGCATATGCTATCAGATTTGATTTTCTCCTGTTAATCTGTCTCTTGTCAATTTGATTCTTAGCCAGCTAGAAGGACCTATGATGGGACAGGAATTCTTGCTCCCCGACAGTAGTGACAGTGGCAAGAACACTGAAAGGAGACGGCATCTTCACTTGTAATGTTCCAATATTAATCTTTAACAAAAGTTGCTTATACTTACGGCTCTCTTTTCATTCCTGACATAACTTGTATGGAGACTATTTTTTTTTTTTTTTAAAGATTTTATTTATTTATTTGAGACAGAGAGAATGAGATACAGAGAGCATGAGAGGGAGGAGGGTCAGAGGGAGAAGCAGACTCCCTGCCGAGCAGGGAGCCCGATGCGGGACTCGATCCAGGGACTCCAGGATCATGACCTGAGCCGAAGGCAGTCGCCCAACCAACTGAGCCACCCAGGCGCCCCTGGAGACTATTTTTTTAAGATTTTTTTTTTATTTCTTTATTTGTGAAAGAGAGAGCACAAGCAGGGGGAGCAGCAGAGGGAGAGGGAGAAGCAGGCTCCCCGCTGAGCAAGGAGCCCCACGCGGGACTCGATCCCAGGACCCTGGGATCATGACCTGAGCCAAAGGCAGACGCTTAACTGACTGAGCCACCCAGGTGTCCCATATGGAGACTATTTTTAATGGTGATGTCATTTAAAGAGAAAGGAATAGGGGCGCCTGGGTGGGTCAGTCGTTAAGCATCTGCCTTCGGCTCAGGTCATGATCCCAGGGTCCTGGGATCAAGCCCCGCATCAGGCTCCCTGCTCGGCGGGAAGCCTGCTTCTCCCTCTCCCTCTCCCTCTCCCCCTGCTTGTGTCTCCTCTCTCACTGTGTCTCTCTCTGTCAAATAAATAAAAATCTTTAATAAAAGTAAATAAATAAATAAAAAGAAAGGAATAAAAACCCAAAAGTGTTAATACAGCAGGTGAACTGTCTTTAATTGTTGCTGCTTAGCATTTATTAGTCTCACCCTCCTAAACTTCAAATAGTGGGTTATATTTTCAGGAGAGTCCCCCTAACTTTTCTCCACCAAGTGTTTGTGGAAGAAAGTCTGGAGCTGCTTCCAAGCATCCACCTGGGCCATGGCATGAGCCCTGGGCTCCCCTCCCCAGATGACAGGACCACCCACCATGATGTGTAGGGAAGCCCGGCACATGGGGAAGTAAGGAGGCTCAATGTAGTGCCCTGTCCCAGGGTAACAGATGATCTGGGGCTTCTCCCTACCGTGGGCCTGTAAGCACTTAGAGGCCTCATTAGCAAAGAATTCACTCTTCCAATTGTGGTCATCCTGACCTACAAGGAACAGGAAGGCACTCTCTGCCCTTTCCACGGGAATGAAACTCTTCTGGTCAGCTCCTTCCAAAGGGCTGTTCAGGACATGCAAAATGTCTGCCAAACCGTCTTTGGTCAGCCTCACTCGACTTGGGTCTACGGCCAGAGGGGGCAAGGTCTCATCTTTGTAGTGTAAGGCTCCCCCGACAACGGCCACGGAGCCATTGATTATGACGGCAGCGGTGATACCCTTCAGGAAGGAGGCCATGGACAGGCAGAGTTCACCTCCTTTGGAACTGCCAAGCAGCCCGACTCCCGGACCCTTTACCTGAGAAAACAACAGAGGAAGGAGAATGAAGCCATGAACAGTGCAGTGTGATGAGCAGTGCCTGGAATTGGAAAATAGGTGCAACTGAGCCTGAGTCTGGGCTCTACCATTGGCCAAGTTTTGCAATCTTGGGATATTCACTTATTCTTCCTCTCTATCTTCCTTTCTGCAATTTCTCCATCATCATTCTTGGTGACTTCAGCAACCATGTGGAGGGTACTCTGCTTTCTCAGCATTCGTTTTTCCCATCCATCCTGCCACATTTCACTTACGTTTGCTTTCCACTGCCCCAAAAGACCATGCCATACCTCTCCTACAACCTCAAGCCTCTTAACCTTTAACCCTGTTCTCTTTCACTGTCAGCTCTTCACACCAGATGGAGATGATAAAGCTCTCCAGTAGGGACTCCGCCTCTTTTCACCCTGCGGCGTCTACTTAGTTCCACAGGAGTTCAAGCTCTCTGCCTTCCCTTGGTTTCCAAAGTTCCTCTGTGCTGACCCCTGCTGCCTGCACTTGGAATCTCCTCCACTCTCATTCTCCAGGACTTGCTCCTACAATTACATCATCTCTCTCCTTCATCACTTTCTTCTCTGGCCCATTCCCATGGGCATACTTAATGCTCTATTTTCATAACATTTCCATAACAAACCCTTGACCTCACATCCACTCTGCCCTAGTTTTCTACTCTCTTTCACAGCAAAATTTGTGGGGACCAATTGTCTCAGTTGTTCTTTCAGTCTTCCCTTCTCTACCCCATCCCCTCAGGGTAGTTTGGGTCTGCAGCATCCCATGAGGACTGCTCTTGCCACAGTTACCAACATCTATTATAAATGGCCCTCCAGTTCACCTCTCAACAGCAGTCCTTTTCTCCTTCTGGCTTCTACAACAGCACCCTTGACTCTTTTCAACCATTTATTCCTCCTAGAGGAAAAGTACTAGGAAATGAAATGATACATTCTGTCATCCCAACTTTTCAGAGGAGGAAAGAAGGCCGCAAGATCACGGGGCTGATTGGCAATTGGTGAAATAAAAACTTAGATTTAACTCTTGCCTGTCCACATCTCATGCTGGTGCCACTGCACACTATCACCTTTTCTAAGAGTTCCAAAGCTTCCCATCCACTGAGCTCTGAACTGTAAAATAAGCAGTGCTTACCTCCTGATCCTCTGATACCCTGAGCCTATGACCCTCAAAACACTGCCTAGTACCAAGGTTTCTGGCTGCCCAGTTCTTCTTTAATACTTAACACTGTGCTCTCAGAGGAGCCACGAAGAAGAGAGGGTTGTTATACATGAACATTTAACGTAGGGCCTTCTGGAGACAGTGATCCCCTTCCCCTTTCCCTCTACTTCCTGTTTCAAAGCCAGGGTTCTCAAATATGTTTGGGCTTATTATGATATCCTGTAAAATACTGGAATTTAAAATTCCAAACCAACTAAGAACATCTTTACTAGCAGGAAATACGAGAACATAAAATTGCATAGAAACGGTCTATGAGAAGTGACTCAATGGTAGTGTGTATTGGGGACTGGGAGTGGCGGTGGTGAACTTGTCACATTCTGTGAAAACTAAGAGCAGTTATGAAGACACCGATACATAGATCATAAAACCTTCAGAAGTTCCAACCTGAGGGTGATCCAGCAGGTAGTTCACAGCTTCTTCAAAGTAGTCCAGGTGGAGGATCTCTAGGCCTTTGGGGAGGTCTTCATAGTTATGATAAGCCAGAGCCATCACAGCAAAACCCTTGCCAGCCAGCAGACTAGCTCGTTGTTCCAGAAGGCCACTTCCAACTCCATAAATGTCCACAATCCCAGGAAAGGGCCCCGGTTCTTTGGAAGAAACAAAGCACAAAACTGAACTATTTCCCAAACTCTCTGCAGTGGGGTCAAAAGCCCTGTGTTGCCTACTTGGTGATGTCAAAGTTTTCTACTGACAATCAGAAATGCTAGAAGACCTCTCTGGTCTTCAAAGATCCAGACAGTGGCATAGGCTCAATCCACATTTCTCCTATACCCAGAGCCTCAAAGCCCCACAGATTTTTTACAAAAAGCATGCTTTACTTTTGTAATGAAAAATAATTTACAAGCAGACAATGAAAAGAGCAAAATTGTTACCCCCTCCACCCCCAAAGCTGACAATGCCAAATGCTAGAGAGCAGGTAGAACAATTGGAACACTCGTACACTGCTGGTGGAAATGTAAAATGATACAGCCACTTGGGAAAACAGCTGGGCAATGTCTTACAAAGTTAAACACGTACGTACATATGATTTAGCAATCTCATTCCTAGGTATTCACCCAAGAGAAATGAAAATTTGTGTTCACACAAAAACGTGTATGCAAAAGTTTGTAGTGACTTTATTCATCATCTCCAAAGACTTGAAACCCAGCCTGGAAACCCGTCCTTCAACTGCTGAATGAATAAAACTGCTTTTGGGTTTTGTTGTTGTTGTTGTCTTAAAAGATTTTATTTGAGAGCGCGCGCGCGCGCGCGCGCGTGCGTGCACACACACACACACACACACACACAGAGTGGGGGGGGAGGGGCAGGGAGAGAGAGAGAGAAAGAGGAGAGAAAAAGCAGCAGAGACTCCCTGCTGAGCAGGGATCACGACCTGAGCCAAGGCAGCCATGCTCTACCGACTAAGCCACCCAGGTGCCCCTTTCATGCTAATTTTCTTAAACCTTAATATACTGTGAGAGTTAGAAGCAAAGTTGCTATACTGAGAAATCATTAAAAAAAATCATTAAAGGGGGGGCGCCTGGGTGGCTCAGTCGTTAAGCGTCCGCCTTCAGCTCAGGTCATGATCCCAGGATTCTGGTATCCAGACCCGCATCGGGCTCCCTGCTCAGCAGAGGGCCTGCTTCTCCCTCTCCCACTCCCCCTGCCAGTGTTCCCTCCCTCATTGTGTCTCTGTCAAATAAAGAAATAAAAAATCTTTTTAAAAAATCATTAAAGGGATGCCTGGGTGGCTCAGTCGTTAAGCGTCTGCCTTCGGCTCGGGTCATGATTCCAGGATCCTGGGATCGAGTCCCACACTGGGCTCCTTTCTCAGCAAGGAGCCCGCTTCTCCCTCTGCCTGCCTCTCTCTCTCTCTCTCTGACAAAGGGGCGCTGCCTGGCTGGTTCAGTCGGTAGAGCATGGGACTCTTTTTTTTTTTTAATTTTTTAGTGTTAATGTTAATCATACATTACATCATTAGTTTTAGAAAGCATGGGACTCAGGGGCGCCTGGGTGGCTCCGTCGTTAAGCGTCTGCCTTCGGCTCGGGTCATGATCCCAGGGTCCTGGGATCGAGCCCCACATCGGGCTCCCTGCTCCGCGGGAAGCCTGCTTCTCCCTCTCCCACTCCCCCTGCTTCTTTTTTTTTTTTTTTTAAAGATTTTATTTATTTATTTGAGAGAGACAGAATGAGAGAACACATGAGAGGGGGGAGGGTCAGAGGGAGAAGCAGGCTCCCTGCCGAGCAGGGAGCCCGATGTGGGACTCGATCCCGGGACTCCAGGATCATGACCTGAGCCGAAGGCAGTCGCTTAACCAACTGAGCCACCCAGGCGCCCCCACTCCCCCTGCTTCTGTTCCCTCTCTCACTGTGTCTCTCTTGTCAAATAAATAAAATCTTTAAAAAAAAAAAAAAAGAAAGCATGGGACTCTTGATCTGGGGGTTGAGTTTGAGCCACAGGTTGGGTGTAGAGAATACTTAAAAATAAAATCTTTAAAAAAAACCGAAACAAAAAAAAAAACCGACTTTGAACCACCGGGGCACCTGGCTGGCTCAGTCTGTTAAGTGGCTGCCTTCGCGCAGGTCATGATCTCAGGGTCCTGGGATCCAGCCCCCCGTGGGGCTCTCTGCTCAGCGGGGAGTCGGCTTCTCCTTCCCAGTCTTCCTCTGTGCTCTCTCTCTCAGATAAATAAATAAAACCTTAAAAAAACAAACTTGGAACTACCTATGTTTTTGTTTTCACTTACAACTGTCTTGTCCCTTACGTCTTCTAACTGACCTCTCAGTTTTGGAGAGGCAGAGCCATCTCCCCACCAGAGCCCACTTTGAGGCCCCCACAGACCTCTGTAATGTTGGGAGCTACCTCCTTACTGTCTGTAGAAGTGCAGGAGACAAGAGAAAGGCAGACCTGGGACCCGGGGCGCTCACCTGGGGGCAGGAAGAGCGTGGCGCGCACCCGGCCCGCGCGCACCGGCTCCCGCCGCACGCCCGGCCGCAGGAAGTCGCGCTCGTGCACCGCCCGGCCCAGGACGCGCCCGGCGTCCGGCTCGTGGCCGTCGAGCACCTCCAGCTCCACGGCGAAGGGCGTCTGCACGTCCCGCTTCACCAACCGCACCAGGGGTTTCTCGGGCTCCAGGGCCCAGAGCAGCCCCATGGGCTCGAGCCCCGTGAAGCTGCCGCCCAGCGCGGGCGCGCGCTCCAGGTCCAGGAGGCCGCCGGCGTCGGCTTGGTACCGCGCGTGGGCCCGGAAGAGCGTGCCCTTCTCGTCGCGCAGGGACGCGCGCAGCGTGACGGGCTGTCGCGGGGCCAGGCCGCGCACGGCGATGCGAACGGGCTCGTCCCAGCTGCAGCGGCCCGCGGGCTCCAGGCTCCAGGTCGCTGTCTTCCGGGCAGGGGCCCATGGGACCCGGCCGCCAGACCACAGCTTTGGAGAGCCCGGCAGTTGGCTCCATCGGCCGAGTCCGGAAGCTCGCAGGATAACGCCGGCGGAGGACACCATTTTGCCTTTTGATTTTAGTTCTCGTGTCAAGGGAACAGGGCAGTGAAGAAAGTTAGAAACTGCTCAAAGAGCCTCTAGCGGCGGGCTGCCTCATCCGCATGTTAAGCGCCAGTGGGGCCGAGTAGCCCGCCAAATTGATCTTGGAGGGCCAGACTCCTGTCCCACCAGGTCAGTGGCTTACCTTTAAAAGCAAGAGCGAAAATGACACACAAGAATTTCATGCTGAGGGCGCCTGGGTGGCTCAGTTGGTTAAGCGACTGCCTTCGGCTCAGGTCATGATCCTGGAGCCGCGGGATCGAGTCCCGCATCGGGCTCCCTGCTCGGCGGGGAGTCTGCTTCTCCCTCTGACCCTCCCCCCTCTCATGCTCTCTCTCTCTCTCTCATTCTCTCTCCCAAATAAATAAAATCTTTAAAAAAAAAAAAAAAAAAGAACTTCATGCTGAAAACCCTGCAGTTTATGTCGGGGAAGACTTTCCTAGCTCTGCTTCTCAGGAGCTCATTGGCCTGTGCAATGTTTGCCGCATAAGGGCTGGCCCTGAAGGATTCTGGCAGTTAGGAAAGTCTCCAGTCGCCAAAAAAAATTTTTTAAGTTAATTTTGAGTGTGTTTTTGTTATTTTTCCACCGTTTTTTTTTTTAAATCATTTTTTAAAAAGTTGTTTGAATCAGGGCCTGAGCTGAAGACAGAAGCTTAACCACTGAGCCACCCAGGCGCCCTTCCAGTCGCCAAATTTTTTTTTTTTTTTTTTTTTTTTTGCATAACAGGTTTATTTTTTAAAAAGGTATGTAGATAGTAAGCAAAGTAAACAATCAGATCCTCACTTCTACTCAGTATTTATCTGTCCTAGAACTCTTCCATTAAGTTCCAGTCTCTAAACATCTTAAATTTCAATAATCGTCCTCTTCATCAGAGTCCATGACTTTTCTGTTGAATTTAACTGTGGTTTTCTTTTCTGTTTGTTGGCTTACTTTTTCAAGGATTTCTATTAAATCTTGTTCTGATACCTTCCCACTTAGTTGTCCCTATCTTGCCATCTGTATGAGGTAATTCTCTACTGCTTTAGGTTTTTCGGGCTTTACAAGTGCTAAGTTACTGAAGCGGGACCTGGCTGACTGATCCAGGGCTTGGGCTAGGATACTGTTTCTCATTTCTGCTTCCCTGTGCTTTGTTTCCCGTTGTGCTGCATCGCCAGGACCCCCGTGCTTCGCCCGCAGTCCGGCCGGCCTCTGCTTCCTCAGAGCCTGCAGCCCCTCCTCCGCCGTGGTGCAGGGGTCCGGGGTCGAGCAGCCGCGACCACACTCCTGGTCGCCAAATTCTTAACAGCTAAGAGGACTGCAGGACAGGAATTGAATTTTATCAGTTTATTGAGTAATTCACTGTCATTAATTATCATAAGACCTTTAAAAGTGTGCATCATGATGTTTTGCTTGTGTATTACCTGTGTATAGGCTTAACTTCCTCCCCCATCCCCACATTTAAGGGGCCTGGAGTTTTACTAGCTGTGTGACCACAGCTTCATTCCTTATAGGTGTAAAAATAGCCGAGTGAGATCATAGTTATTATACTGCCTTGTCGAGTTTGCTGTACTTAGGCAAATGTTCTCTCTCATCTGGGACCTCTCACCTTTTCCCCACTTCTTCATAAGCTATGGATGGGTTCCACCTAGTGGTGGGTTCTTCATCAAACTTAAGGCCCTTTCCATGACCTTGTATTTGATTTTACATTCCTGACTTTTTCATATTTATTAGAGAAACCTGCAAATTGTTTAAGCTCGATTCAAGCCCACACCTGTTTGCCACTGCTCCCCATGAGACCACCCTCAAGGACCTTCCCAACCAACCCTTTTTACCTAGTTTCAAATGTTCTTATGTCCTGCTGGTTATTAATCATGCAGTTCCCTGTAGCTCTAATTAGTTTTGCACTGGTTCTGTGGAATATTTCAGTGTATTCTGTGCACAGAAACTAAAGAAAGTAAATAATTATAGTTCTTAATCCTTACAAGAACCTTACGAGAAAATTAAGGCCTTGAGGAAGAGAGGAACTGATTTGCTGAAGATCAAACAACTAGAAATACTGGGATTTATTTATTTTTAAGGATTTTATTTGTCAGAGAGAGAGTGCATGCGCACACAAGCAGGTGGGGGTGGCAGGCAGAGGGAGAAGCAGGCTCCTCACAGAGCAAGGAGCCTGATGCAGGACTTGATCCCAGGATCCCGGGATCATGACCTGAGCAGAAAGCAGATGCTTAACCGACTGAGCCACTCAGGTGTCCTGAAATACTGGGATTTATATCTTTGCAATCAGATTCCAGTCTGTGCTCTGAACCATTATGCTTTAATTGTTCTTACGTGATATGTCCTATGTTAAAGATTTGTAAAACATATTCATATATGGTTGATGGATGCATAAACTGGTATGACCTTAAAAAAAAATATTTAAAAGGTACATTCCCTTTGACTCACAATTCCACTTTTAGGAATTTCTCCTAAGTAAGTATTTGTGAATGTATGTATATATTGGCTATAAGGATGCTTATCATATTGTTGGGGTTTTTTTGGGTTTTTTTGTTTTTTTTTTT
>NW_025409877.1:0-10496 GCF_002201575.2 Neomonachus schauinslandi
ACACACACAACCACATGCCCCCACATACACACACAACCACACGCCCCCCCCATACACACACCACATATCCCCACACACACACCACACACCCACACACCATGCTGGAGGTGGTGCCTTTCATTAGTTAGGGGAAAATAGCAGCTTTGGATCCTATCTCTAACACTTATCTACATGGCTTTGGACAAGTTTCTTATCCATTCTGGACTTAGTTCTCTTTTGGTAAAAAGTGAGTAATGCTCAGCTTTTTCAAATTAAATTAAAGTATGTATTAATTGCCAGATACTCACTAAATGCTGGCTAATGCTGGCTCTTGTTATTAACTCTATCAGCCTTCTTGTCTGCAGATCACCTTACCTAGCCCATACCTTATACAAAATATATTCTCAGAATGTTGGTTGTATTGAAGGATCTTGTCTTCAGGTGGACCTTTTGCTTATTACTTATTTCAAAATTTAGTAGCAGTTTGACAAACATTGTGTTGACCTACAGAGCACTGAAGAACATTTCCCAATTAGATTTATCAGACTCTAGGGTTTTCAGCTGGACCACATTGACCCAGTTCTTACCCAATTCTTATAAAGTTGATCTTGGTATGGTGAAGACTAGCCATCACTTATGTTTCAGAACAGATGGAGCTGTATGACAAATCGATAATCCAAAAAGTGAAAAACCAGCAAATGCACTGGAGCCTAACAGCCTCGAGCCTGGTTTCTAGGACAGAGAGCCAGTGTCAGGCTACATCTACCCAAAGGCTCCCTGAGGTCGTTTAACTGAGATGTCTCAAACTGTGGTCTCACAGAGCCTCCTCCTGGGAATGACTGAGGAGAAGAAAACAGGAGACAAAAATCTGGTTCTCCCAGCCACAGACATGTGATCAGTCACTCAGATAAATAAAGCAAACAGTTACCCGTATGTTAAAATTCCCAGGCTTAGCCCCATTTACAGTGATTCTCAAAGGCTGGTGGTTGTAATAAAGATAGAAGGTTTTAGTAAAGACAGAAGGGCAGAGAGTGCATTTCCCTCATTGAAACATCTCAAAACAACCTACGTCCCCCTCCCTTCCCGTAATTCTGAGAATCACTCTCTAAAGCTCCTATAAATGTATGCCTTCTTTGGGGATTCAGTAAAAGAAGACAAGGCAGGGATTAAGATGGAAAGGGTTGAGGGGCACCTGGGTGGCTCAGTCGTTAAGTGTCTGCCTTCAGCTCAGGTCATGATCCCAGGGTTCTGGGATCGAGCCCCACATCGGGCTCCCTACTCTGCGGGAAGCCTGCTTCTCCCTCTCCCACTCCCCCTGCTTGTGTTCCCTCTCTCACTGTGTCTCTCTCTGTCAAATAAATAAACAAAATCTTAATAAAAATAAAAGAGGGAAAGGGTTGGGGCCAACCCAGAAAGGGCCCCACAGACAGAAGGGTAGTCTCATCAAAACATCCATCCACATTACTGTTTCAGACCTGAGTTTTCTAGCTGGTACATGTACCACAAGTTTAATGAGGAGCAGCAAAGAAGTACAGTTGCTTTTTGATAGAAAAATTTAAAAATCATTCACTGAAAAGTAGAAGTACAATAGTTCTTTAATGCACACGCATGGCCTCCTCTCCCCTTTCCCCCAGCATGAGCAAGCGTGTGTGTGCACACGAGCACACACACATGCATGGGGCTTTCTCCACGTCAGCCAAGGATGCTTACTCTGCACCAGTTGCCAAGACGTTTTTTTCTCTAAAAAACTGAGTGTAATAAATTCGTCTGGCTCTCTGCCTATCTGCTTCTTGTCATGTTCCAAAAAGAATTTAAGATGGCTTATATGGTTATGTACTATGACAAGAATTTAAATTGGAAGTGAGGTGAAAGAAGAAATAAATACAAACCAAAGATGCAAACATGGGGAGACAGGAAAATAATTAAGAAGTATAATAAAATGATCTATACACCTGCTACCAGTGAACTATAAATTTGCTTTCTAAGCTTTCCAGTGGATGAATTTGAAGAGAAAACTTATCAATTACATAATTCTCATTTATAAGAGGGATTCCCGGGGCGCCTGAATGGCTCAGTCGGTTAAGTGGCTGCCTTCGGCTCAGGTCATGATCCCAGGGTTCTGGGATCGAGTCCCGCATTGGGCTCCCTGCTTGGCAGGAAGCCTCCTTCTCCCTCTCCCACTCCCCCTGCTTGTGTTCCCTCTCTCGCTCTCTCTCTCTCTCTGTCAAATAAGTAAATAAAATCTTTTAAAAAAAAAGAGGGATTCCCAAACCTTTGTGTGTACCTAAATCACCTGATGAGCTTATAAAACTATAATCACTCAGGCCCCACCAATAGAACTTAAAATTTTGCATGTCTGGGGTGAGAGCCTGAGGTTTATAATTTTAATGCATTCTTATTGATTTCTCAGATAAAAGGAAACCAGCTTCTCAGGACAAGAACAATTATTCTTGATATTAAGATCTAGAGGACTTTCGGGACACCTGGGTGGCTCAGTCGGTTGGGTTAAGCATCTGACTTTGGCTCAGGTCATGATCTCAGGGTCCTGGATGGGGCCCCATGTTAGGCTCGGCACTCAGCAGGGAGTCTGCTCGTCTCTCTCCCTCTCCCCCTTTCCCTCCAACCCTAGTGCTTTCTCTGTCTCTCTCTCAAATAAGTAAATAAAATATTTAAAAAAAAAAAAAGATGTACAGGACTTTCTTCTAGGGAGTGACAAAAACGTTGGGTTTTACAATGAACATTCTTACAGAGATTCAAGATGAGTTTCAGAGGTCCACGGACTGCTGCCCATAATAACTTTCAAAATAAGCTTTTACATAGCTATGCGAGAGTAATGATGTTGAGAGTTGGTAAAGAGGGATGAGAAACCTAATAATATTCTCCAGGAACTTAATTTTTGCTAGTTTTCCTTGGCCCAGAATAGGAACTAAAAGGATTTTAAATCTACTCAATCCCATTTTCTTTATATGGAGCCAAAAATTAAGAACTCCTTAGTAAATATGGCAGTATGCAAGCTACAGGGCTATGTCAGCACTGAGGTCTCTCTACAAACTATAATATGAGTTTGAAGAAATGTAATCTAGTGAATCTTATCTTTTAAATTTATTCTTGAGGAATTGTTTTGTTTCCTGGCTTGAACTGTAGTAGAGGGGGGAGGCAAATGGCAGCGTGGGGTGGGGGTGGGGTGTAGGGGGTGGAAGGAAGTGAGCTCATCCTTAGTATGGAAATTCTTCTTTGTAAGACCTAAGTCTGTTTTTAGTGAACCCAAATCATTGAAAGTTCTCAATGTGGTGAAGTTCTTGATACACGTGAACTTTGCCTGATCTTGTAGAGTTTCCTTCATTTCAGTTTTGTAGCAAAAATGACTTAAATTTTATTGTATTTTTCCTGTCTCGCATCTTGTCACATTGAATCTGAAATGATTCAAGATTTGGGGGTGTTTCATACATCTTCTGTTTTTCAAATGAATTAGTTGGGATGCTTTTTTGTTTTTCTAGGAAAGGGACAGTTTGGGCTGGTTTTAGACAATTTATTTGCAGGTGTGCATAAAGTTACTGCTCTCAAACCTGAGACATAAGAAGGGTGCTATTAGATGTTGAGACGTCCCTCACTTGTTCAATAAATATCTATAGAGAACTTGGTATTTGCCAAGCACCGAGCTAGATGATAAGAATACAAGAATAACTAAGAATGCCTCCATGGTGTTTGCAGACACGAAAAGAAGTGATTATAGCATAGTGTGGTAAATAGTCTGAAGGGGAAAATGCAGAATACTCAGGAAACAAAGCTATAATTCAGTGGTCAGGGAAGGCTTTCTGCAGAAAGTTACATGTAAGCTAAGACCTAATGTGTAGGTAGAAATTAAATATATGAAGGTGGGGTAAGCATGGGTTGGATGAAGTTCAAAATGGAAGGTGGGAGAGAAAACCAAAAAAACCCTCCCAGCTCATTGTGAACATTCATGAGACAGAAGAAGGTATGTTGCTGAAACTGAAATAAATCTAGTCTGACCTCTACATGGCATATGTGGGGTTGGGGGTGAAAAGATTGGGGGATGAGAAGGGGGGGCTAGATCTTGAATAACCTTATAATCCATATTAAGGAATCCAGACCATACCCAAGAAAACTGGGGAGCCATTGCGCTGGTGATCATTTATTTGTATTTAGGAAGATTGCTTGAATTAAATCTCTCCAGTCCTATCTTTCATCGTGTGTAAATTCAGAAGAAGGATATTAATTGTTTAACACTTGAAAACCTAAGGTAGTAGAATGGAGAACCCCACTGCACCTTGAAAAAGTCCAAGACAGATGTACCCTGTCTTGGCTGCCCTGCGTATGCTAACTTGGAGGTGGCTGGGCCCCTTTGAATTCAGGAATGTGAAGGTATTTTGCTGGTTGTGAGATCCTAATAAATGATCGCGTTAATGTACTCTTATATTGAGTCCCACATACCCCACCTCTGTAGCTCCATTATCCAAGCAAACACAGTCTCTAAGGAGAAGGGAAAATGGGCATACAGAACTAAGCACCCTCTGCCTTGCAGGTTGGAGATGTGACAAGATCCCTAAGAAAGGTAAGCAGAATATTTGTAAATGTTTTTATAATGGGCCAATTATTTGGCAGGGACATTGAAATCTATTGGTGGAAAAGTGTTCTCAAGTATAATACGAAAGGACAGATATTTCATTTTATATATGTCTATGATGAACAAAACCCTTTCTAAAGCTAAAGCTGGAAGAGGACTAAAATCCAGGCCGTATTATATGCAGGGTATTCATGGCTCTGCTTAATGTAATATGAATTGACCCATAATACAGAGTAATTCAATTTATGAAAAAATTACCCTGGTTTTAATACAATATTGTTAAACTCGAATATTGGCTAGTGAGGTTATTTAAAGGAAAAAATGTTTCTGAAATGAAAATGCTTAACGGGATTCCCTATGTGTAGTCTGCCATCTAGTGTTCCTTTGTGGAAATAAAAAAGGCTGGTACAATAATTTTCAAATCCGGTTCACCAGGTGACAAAGGGATGACTCAAAACATTGCAATGTTAAGACATTAAATTGTACTATGAGACCCTCTGAGGTTTGTGGAAGGGAGGGAGTGGATGGGTGGATGGGAGAGCTGGCTACTTGTAAGACATCAGTTACTTCTGGGAAGCAGTAGTGTGTAGTTAATGGCTCTCAAATCTGTCTGCCCAATAGAATCACCTGGGAAAGTTTTACAAAAACACAGATGGCTAAGCTACACTGCAGACCTAGAAAATCAAATTCACTCAAGTGGGACCCAGTAATGGCATAGTTTTAAAACTCCCAGGTTATTCTAGGGGCGCCTGGGTGGCTCAGTAAGTTCAGCATCTGCCTTAGGCTCAGGTCATGATCTTAGGGTCCTGGGATCAAGCCCTACATCAGGCTCCCTGCTCAGTGGGGAGTCTGCTTCTCCCTCTCCCCCTGCCCCTCCCCCGACCTGTGCTCTCTCGTGCGTGCTCTCTCACTCTCAAATAAATAAATAAAATCTTAAAAACAAAAAACAAACAAAAAAAACCCCTCTCAGGTTCAATCCTGCTGTACAACCAGGGTAAGCAGCACAAGGTAATGGGTTAAGACTGTGGAATCTAGCTCTGTCTTTACATGAGTTTCACTGCTTAGTTGTGTGACTTTGAGCAGGGAAATTAGGCTAATTGACATCTATGTGCCTCAGGAAAATGAGGACAATACCCTCTCCTTGGGTTATTGTGAGGATTAAATATAAATGTCAAGTGTTTAGCATAATGCCTGGTAAACTGTTCAATAAATGCTAAATATTAATAGCAATTTTATCAAGGAAAATATTTTATGAGTTATTTAAGGGAATAAACAACCTAAGGGATATGAACACCTAACATAGAGCATATTAGAAATTAGAACATATTACATATGGCATATTTCTATTCTTAAACTGGAAGACTTGTGGGATTGAATGCTGATGCCCAGCTCAGCCATCCCCTGAGAAGCATGTGACTTCTTTTGTGCCGACCTAAAGTGCTTTATGGCGCAATAAATTATTCTCAGTCATTCCCAGTCTTTATCACTAGGTCCGAGATGCCTGATTCCCTAGCACATTTCATTTGTCCTGCTTGGGTCCAAAGTCCTTTCCTAAATTAACCAGGGGGCAGAACCACATCTCTACATATGTTGCGACAGTAGTCACAGTCCTAGGTGTTGGTGGTAGTTCCTAAGGAATGGGAAATCACTGTGACTTAGAGTATCTTTACAATCAAAAAAGTTCTATTATTACTATTTTTACTAAAAGATCTACTATTATTACTGTGGACGATTTGGGGCAGAAAGAACATCATCTGAAAAGACTTGGAGGAGTCCAGTGAAGAACAAGAGTTTATTTGGCTGGGTATTTGATGGGAATATTAGGTGGGACCATATTATAAAAAAAACTTGGGTTATGATAAATTGGATGTCAGGGACTAGGGTAAAGGAAACATCAAATGTAACTGGTTCTATTAAATAAATAAATAAATAAATAAATAAATAAATAAATAAATAAAACCAGTTCTAATTGGAGAGTGGCAGGAGGTGGGGGTGGGGAGGAAATGCATACATTACAGGAAAGTAGCAGAACATTCTGAGCAGAAATTGATTAGTTTGGTTAGAGACGTGTTGAGCTGATAGAAGACATTCAGAAGGGAATGTCCAACAAGGAGCTGGAGAACCGGGGTGAGGACTCAGAAGGGAAATGTGGGCCTTGCATCCAGATTTGGGAATCAGTGGAATAGGTGTGAGAGTTGAAGTCATGAGCATGCACACGTTTCCTCAGTGACTTGAGAGAAGAGCAGACATGTTAGAGAGCAGTGTCATTACCACAGAAAGAGAAGGTAGCAAAGGGGCTGAGAAGCAGTTCACAGGGAGGAGAATTTTAAGTGTGATGTTTAAATACACAGAACAAGAAAAGGGAAAGAACTGCAGAGAGGTCAAGTTAAAGGCAGGAAAGATTTGGCTTCTGTCAATTAGGACCTCACTGACAACTTCAAAAAGGGTGGGACCACTGGAGTGGTATATGCAGCCAATTGCTTCACATCCTTATTGGTTCTTGGTATCACTGAGGGTTTATTTGGTTTTTGATGTTGCTGGGTTTGTTTTGTTCTAATCATTTTTTGGTGTAATTGTAAGTGGAATTGTTTTCTTAATTTCTCTTTCTGCTGGTTCATTATCAGTGTATCAAAATGAAACCAATTTCTATATGTTAATTTTGTATCCTGTGAGTTGACTGAATGTATTTATCAGTTCTAATAGTTTTTTTGGTGCAGTCTTATGGGTGTTCTATGTTTAGAATCTGGGCAGCTGCACGTAGTGACAGTTTTACTTCTTCCTTACTAATTTGGATGCCTTTTATTCCTTTATCTTGTGTGATTGCTACAGCTAGGACTTCCAGTAGTATGTTGAAGAGAAGTGGCGGAAGTGGACATCCTTATCTTGTTACTGCTCTTAGAGAAAAAGCTATCAGTCAGTATTTTACCTTTCAATATAATGTTAGCTGTGGATTTTTCATATATGGTCTTTATTAAGTTGAGGTATGTTCCCTAAAAACCCACTTCACTGAGAGTTTTTAACGAAAATGGAAATTGAAATTTGTCATATATTTTTTCTGCATCTATTGGGATGATCACGTAATCTTTTTTAAATTTTTTATTGTTATGTTAATCACCATACATTACATCATTAGTTTTTGATGTAGTGTTCCATGATTCATTGTTTGTGCATAATGGACACCCAGTGCTCCATGCAGAATGTGCCCTCTTTACTACCAACCAAAAGCCAACCCATCCTTCTACCCCCCTCCCCTCTAGAACCCTCAGTTCGTTTTTCAGAGTCCATAGTCTCTCATGGTTTGTCTCCCGCTACGATTCCCCCCCTTCATTCTTCCCCTCCTGCTATCTTTTTTTTTTTCTTAATATATATTGCATTATTTGTTTCAGAGGTACAGATCTGTGATTCAACAGTCTTGCACAATTAACACGCTCACCATAGCACATACCCTCCCCAATGTCTATCATCCAGCCACCCCATCCCTCCCACCCACCTCCCACTCCAGCAACCCTCAGTTTGTTTCCTGAGATTAAGAATTCCTCATATCAGTGAGGTCATATGATACATGTCTTTCTCTGATTGACCTATTTCGCTCAGCATAACACCCTCCAGTTCCATCCACGTTGTTGCAAATGGCAAGATCTCATTCCTTTTGATGGCTGCATAATATTCCATTGTATATATATACCACAGCTTCTTTATCCATTCACTGTCGATGGACATCTTGGCTCTTTCCACAGTTTGGCTATTGTGAACATTGCTGCTATAAACATCGGGGTGCATGTATGCCTTCGGATCCCTACATTTGTATCTTTGGGGTAAATACCCAGTAGTGCAATTGCTGGGTCATAGGGTAGCTCTATTTTCAACTTTTTGAGGCACCTCCATACTGTTTTCCAGAGTGGTTGCACCAGCTTGCATTCCCACCAACAGTGTAGGAGGGTTCCCCTTTCTCTGCATCCCCACCAACATCTGTTGTTTCCTACTTGTTAATTTTAGCCATTCTGACTGGTGTGAGGTGGTATCTTGTTGAGGTTTTGATTTGGATTTCCCTGATGCCGAGCGATGTCAAGCACTTTTTCATGTGTCTGTTGGCCATTTGGATGTCTTCTTTGGGAAACTGTCTCTTCATGTCTTCTGCCCATTTCTTAATTGGATTATTTGTTCTTTGGATGTTGAGTTTGATAGTTCTTTATAGATTTTGGATGCTAACCCTTTATCTGATATGTCATTTGCAAATATCTTCTCCCATTCTGTTGGTTGTCTTTTGGTTTTGTTGACTGTTTCTTTTGCTGTGCAAAAGCTTTTTATCTTGATGAAGTCCCAGTAGTTCATTTTTGCCCTTGCTTCCCTTGCCTTTGGTGATGTTTCTAGGAAGAAGTTGCTGCGGCTGAGGTCGAAGAGGTTGCTGCCTGTGTTCTCCTTTAGGATTTTGATGGACTCCTGTCTCACATTGAGGTCTTTCAACCATTTGGAGTCTATTTTTGTGTGTGGTGTAAGGAAATGGTCCAGTTTCATTCTTCTGCATGTGGCTGTCCAATTTTCCCAACACCATTTGTTGAACAGACTGTCTTTTTTCCATTGGACATTCTTTCCTGCTTTGTCAAAGATTAGTTGACCGTAGAGTTGAGGGTCCATTTCTGGGCTCTCTATTCTGTTCCATTGATCTATGTGTCTGTTTTTGTGCCAGTACCATTCTGTCTTGATGATGACGGCTTTGTAATAGAGCTGGAAGTCTGGAATTGTGATGCCGCCAGCTTTGCTTTTCTTTTTCAACATTCCTCTGGCTATGCGGGGTCTTTTCCGGTTCCATACAAATTTTAGGATTATTTGTTCCATTTCTTTGAAAAAAGTGGATGGTATTTTGATGGGGATTGTATTGAATGTGTAGATTGCTCTAGGTAGCATTGACATCTTCACAATATTTGTTCTTCCAATCCAGGAGCATGGAATGTTTTTCCATTTCTTTGTGTCTTCCTCAATTTCTTTCATGAGTATTCTGTAGTTTTCTGAGTACAGATCCTTTGCCTCTTTGGTTAGATTTATTCCTAAGTATCTTATAGTTTTGGGTGAATGGTAAATGGGATCGAATCCTTAATCTCTCTTTCTTCTGTCTTGTTGTTGGTGTATAGGAATGCCACTGATTTCTGTGCATTGATTTTATATCCTGCCACTTTACTGAATTCCTGTGTGAGTTCTAGCAGTTTTGGGGTGGATTCCTTTGGGTTTTCCACATAAAGTATCATATCATCTGCAGAGAGTGAGAGTTTGACTTCTTCTTTGCCGATTTGGATGCCTTTTATTTCTTTTTGTTGTCTGATTACTGTGGCGAGGACTTCTAGTACTACGTTGAATAGCAGTGGTGATAGTGGACATTCCTGCCGCGTTCCTGACCTTAGGGGGAAAGCTCTCAGTTTTTCCCCATTGAGAATGATATTCACTGTAGGTTTTTCATAGATGGCTTTTATGATATTGAGGTATGTCCCCTCTATCCCTATACTCTGAAGAGTTTTGATCAAGACAGGATGCTGTACTTTGTCAAATGCTTTTTCTGCATCTACTGAGAGGATCATATGATTCTTGGTCTTTCTTTTGTTAATGTATTGTATCACGTTGATTGATTTGCGGATGTTGAACCAACCTTGCAGCGCAGGGATAAATCCCACTTGGTCATGGTGAATAATCCTTTTAATGTACTGTTGGATCCTATTGGCTAGTATTTTGGTGAGAATTTTTGCATTCGTGTTCCTCAAGGATATTGGTCTGTAATTCTCCTTTTTGATGGGGTCTTTGTCTGGTTTGGGGACCAAGGTAATGGTGGCCTCATAAAACGAGTTTGGAAGTTTTCTTTCCATTTCTATTTTTTGGAACAGTTTCAGAAGAATAGGTATTAATTCTTCTTGAAATGTTTGGTAGAATTCCCCTGGGAAGCCAT
>NW_025409878.1:0-10494 GCF_002201575.2 Neomonachus schauinslandi
TGACATGTATTTTTTAAAGATTACTAAGGTTGCTGTGAAGAGAATAAATTATAGGAAAGCAAGGATGGAAATAAGAACAGTGGAAGTTTGTTTCAGTCATCTCTTTAGGTGATGGTGGTGGCTTGGAATAGGATGGTAGCAATGGAAATAGAATGAAGAGGATGAATCTGGGATATATTTTAGAAGAAGAGCCAATAAGGTTTGCCAATGGGTTAGGTGTGGAAGGGAAACAAAAGGGTGAAATCGTGTGTAACTGCTAGCTTTTTGACTTCCACAGGTGGATGGCTGATTCACTTCAGTGACTGGAGGAGTCTGGTGGAGGAAGAGTATGTGTGAATTCACGGGGTGGAAGTTGTTCAAAGTAAGCTTCCCAAGAGTAGGGTTCTTGGTTTGTACCTTTCACTTACATATCCCAAGCACCTAGAATATTAATTAACACGAAGTAAGTAATTAAAAGTATGTGTTGAACAAAGAGTGAATTAGACATCTTAGTGGTAATATCTGGCAATTTGTTGAATGTACGAGTTTAGAGGTTTGTGGAGAGACAGGTTAGATATATATATCTGATAGACATCATCATCATAGTAGATTTAAAGCCATAAGGACTGGATGAGATCACCCAGGGAGAAAGTGTATTTATACAAGGTTAGTAGTAATGAGGGGTTGTCAGAGAGGCCGTAGAAAAAGCAGGGGAGCCTGGTGTCACAGAGATCAAGAGAGGAGACTGTTTTAAGAAGGATGGAATGGTCAATGGTATCAAATACACTGAGAGTTGAGTAAGCTGAGAGTCAAAAAGTAACATTGGCAATATTAACACTGGCATCACTGCAGATCCCAGGAAGAACATCAGAGTGATAGAGGTGGATGTTCAGTTGGAACTGGGGGGTGGGGGGGTGATCCAATGTGGATTGAGGACATTGAAAAAGGGAATAAAGGGATAGGGCTATGGTTGGAAGGCTAGAGTGAGAGTTTAGGGTCAAGGGACATTTTTTAAAAGAAGGGGTACTAGAAAATGCATGTATAGGGATGGGAAAGGTCCAGAACTGAGGGATAAATCAATAATGTAAAAGATAGAAGATATGGTGCAGGAGGGAGTACTGGAGAAGGCCAGAGCAGAGGGGATCCACTGCATAAATAGAGGGGTTGTTCTTAAGGGCAACAGGGGGATTCTCCATCATTGTACAGAAGTGTTATGGGCTGGGGAGGCATGGGTGGTTCATCTGGTTAAGCACATGATCCAGGATTGTGAGATTGAGCCCCACGTCAGGCAACACACTCAGCAGGGAGTCTGCTTGAGATTCTTTCTCTCTCCTCCTCGCTCTGCCCCTCCCCCCTTGAAAATAAATAAATAAATCTTAGAAGTGTTATGGGCTGAATTGTGTCCCCCCCCAAATTCAGATGTTGAAGTCCTAACTTCCAGTACCTCAGAATGTGACTGTTAAGAGGTAGAGCCTTTAAAGGAACCATGAATGGATCTATGAGGTCATATGAGTGGACTCTGATCCAATTTGACAGGAGTCCTTATAAAAACAGGAGATTAGGACACGGACACATACAGAGGGAATATTGTGTGAGGACATAGGGAGAAGATAGTCATCCGCAAGCCAAGGAGAAAGACCTCAGCAGAAACCAACCCTGCTGACACCTTGATCTCAAACTTCAAATCTCTAATATTGTGAGAAAATACATTTCTATTGGTTAAGCCCCCCAGTCCATGGAGCTCTGTCTTAGGAGCTCTAGCAAACCCAGGCAGGAAGAGAGAATGGAGTGCACAGACAGCTATAGGCAGCTTATAGATTTGGCAGTGAACTCTAGCCTGGCTTCTGTCTTCTTAATGAAGGCAGAGACATGACCACAGGCTGAATCTGAAAAAAGGTGGAGGGAGTGAGAGAGAGAGAGAGAGAAGAGAAAACTGGAAAATATTCTGCATAAAAAACACATTTTTTTAAAAATATTTTTTATTTATTTGACAGAGAGAGACACAGCAAGAGAGGGAACACAAGCAGGGGCAGTGGGAGAGGGAGAAGCAGGCTTCCCGCTCCGCAGAGAGCCTGATGCGGGGCTCGATCCCAGGAACTGGGATCATGACCTGAGCTGAAGGCAGACGCTTAACGACTGAGCCACCCAGGCGCCCAAAAAACACATTTTTATGTTTTCATGTTTTAAATCTGTTTTGTACACATTGTTGGGTCTTATTTAACTTGCAGACATTAACTTACATATGAATATCCAGTTTGCCTAAATTTGATATAAACTACCTAATTATATAATGATTTATCATTTTTAAATGGCCTTTATTAGAGGTGCCCGGGTGGCTCAGTCTGTTAAGCGGCCAACTCTTGATTACAGCTCAGGTCATGATCTCAGGGTCCTGGGATCGAGCCCTGTATTAGGCTCCAGCCCTGTGTTGGGCTCCCTGCTCAGCAGAGAGTCTACTTCTTCCTCTCTCTCTCTGACCCTCCTCCCCACTTGTGCTCTCTCTCTGTGTCTCAAAAAAAAAAAAAAAATTAAGATTATCCTTCCTTGTGGATGATACCACTAAAATTGACATGTAATTTTAGGTATTTGGTATTAGATAAGCTATCTCATTTTCTTTTCTTCTACAGAAATGGCTTGAATATTCTTGGCTTTTTGTCCTTCCATATACATTAAATTATGTATTTAGTGCTGTATTGTACAAATAAACTCATTGAAAATTGTATTGGTTTGCCTTAAAACTATAGACCATTTGGGGGGAAATGTGTATTTTCTTATAGTTAGGATTTTTTTCCCTTTCAACGCTAAATCTACAGTCTTTTCCAGCCACTTGACACCAACAGGATGTCATAGAGGAGGAAAACTTTTTTCTCAATCCTCCAAGATTCAGTAAGTGGAATGCAAAAATCAAACTGATAAAAGACAAATTAACAGGAGAGAAAAACAGATTTAATTAAGTGCTACGCATGCAAGTTCACAAAGAAATGTGGCTTAAGGAGGCCGTCAGAATTTGCAGGCTTATATGCCATCCCAGAGGGCAATAGAGTGTAGAGAAGAGGCTAAACAAAAGAAAAGGGATTTGGGGGCTAGGGAGGTAAGTTATAGGAAGGTGACTAGGGAAAGTATGGTCAACAAGGATTGTTCAGTAAGATTCATTATACAGATTCAAGTCAGTGTCTTCTCCATTCCTTAGAGTTGCTAAGAGTCCTTCTCCTCCAGGAGACGCCTTTACAAATGGGAAATTCCTTTATAAATGTAAATTTCCTTTACAAAAGGAGTTTTATGCTGTTTTTAGGGTTTTTCCTGCCCCTCTTATTCCTCCGTTGCCTTCGAAATAATCATGCCAAAGTGGCATATTCTGGATTGTCCAAAAATTTGATTCAACTCTGACACCAATGATCCATAGCTGATGCAGACCCCACAGGTAAAGGGCTCCAATCCCACAAGGCTGCCCCTTTTCAGATGCCAGTTGTGTGCAAGTCCCAGTACCTCTGACCAACTGGCTATAAATTTGGTATTCTCCACCCCACCCCCTCCCACCAAGGTTTGATAATTTCCTAGAAGGACTCCTAGAACTCAGCAAAGCACCTTACTTACTGTTATAGGTTTATTATAAAGGATACAACCCCAAAAAGCCAAACGGAAGAGATGGGTAAGGGAGCAAAACTTATTTTCCTTCTTCCCTTCTAGGTTTGTAGCTGACCCCACCCCCCTCCCCAATAAATGACAGATTAACAGGAGAAAAACAAATTTAATAACATGCATACCTACTGTATACATGGGAGGGACCCAGGAAAACGAAGTAACTCCACAAACTGGCCCAAGCCACCCCCTTAAATACCATCTTCAGCTAAAGACAAAAGAAGATGTTGGGTGGGGAGGAGCCAGTTATGGGAAGTGACTAGGCAAAGCACAGTAAACAAAGTTATAATTGTTATGCAGATTTAAGTCCTTGCCTTGTCCATTGATAAGCATTTCTAGAATTTTAGTCATCCTCTTTCTGGTACAGAGAAGGGGACACGCTTACAAATGAAGATTTTCCTTATAGGAGTCTCTTCCATGTCTTATGTGTGTATTCCCTTATACAAGTCTCTGACAAAAGAGTAACTTCTCAATTTTCAAAGCTTCTCCAGTGTCTGCTGTTTTTTAAAAGTAATCAGCCTAAAATAATCCTTATGCCAAAGAGACATATTTAGGGGTGGCAAATTCTGTTCCCCTTCAGATGCATAGCATAAGTATGGGGCAGAGGCTCAAAGTTTCCACGACCTCTCCAGGTGCAGCACCCTCCCAGCTTCTAGTTATGTTCACCAACCCACAGCTCTCTGAATGCAGTCCTTTGGGTCTTTAACAGAGGTCTCATAGTGTAGGACTGAATAAATCATTTGGCATTAACTCAATCTCCAGTCCCTTTCCTCTCCCAGGGGTGGGAGGATGGAGCTGAAAGTTCTAAGCTTCTAATCAAGGGTTGGTCTTTCTGGTGACCAGTCTTCATCCTGAAGCTATCTAGGGGCCCCCCAAGAGTGGCCTAGTTAGAACAAAGGTAGTCCTATTGCTCTTGCCAAAAGTTTTAGGATTTTTGTGCCAGGAACCAAGGACAAGGACCAACTATCTTCCGATGACACCATGCCTAAATTGAATCATCCAATACTGTATATACTATAATTCTCCATTTACTTAGCTCTTTTTTAATAGTTCAAAATACAAAAAGAACTTTAATGGTTTTGATGGGGGATGGAAGCAGAAAAATGTTCACCTTTAGACCAGAAGGCTGACCCATAACCTGCATATTTCTGATAAGGATCAGATAATGCACCAGTTGCTACATTCTTGAAGGGTCTCATGACTGCCTGTAAATCTCACTGATAGTTAATATCAAACTGAGTGATAAGGACCAGAGAAATCTTGAAAAAGTAGGTTTCACGAGCAGAAATTTGAAGAAGATACCTATGACCTAATACTTCCTGCACATCCCCTTCCCCTTGAGCACTAAGCATAGAACCACCAGCTTCATACAGCAAAAGTTCAGCCCTTCCTGCCCATGGGTCCTGTCCCCGTGCTACTTAAACTTACTAAGTCACACCATACAATGTCTCAAGAATTCTTTCTCGACCATTGCGCTCCATGGCCCCCAACATTTTTTTTTCAAGTTTGATTTATTTAAGTAACCTCCAGACCCAATGGGAGCTCGAACTCATGACCCTGAGATAGAGAGTCACTTACATGCTCCTCTGACTGAGCCAGCCAGGAGCCCGGCCCTACATTTTTATTACATTTATTCCTGAATACTTTTCTTGAAGACATAGTAAATACCTTTTCTTTTTTTTTTTTTTAAAGATTTTATTCATTTGACAGGGAGAGAGAGAGCGAGAGAGGGAACACAATCAGGGGGAGTGGTAGAGGGAGAAGCAGGTCTCCGCCAAGCAGGGAGCCCGACGCGGGGCTCGATCCCAGGACCCTGGGATCATGACCTGAGCCGAAGGCAGACGCTTAACGACTGAGCCACCCAGGTGCCCTAGTAAATACCTTTTCAAAATTAAATTTCTGACTGTTTATTACTGGGGTATAGAAATGCAGTTGATGAGTTATATTGATTTTGTAACCAGCTATCTTACTAAATTTTTAAACTTACTTTAATAATTTATAGAGTCTTCAGGACTTCCTATATCAAGTTATATTAATTGAGAATAATTACATATTTGTTACTATCTTTTTCATCCTCATCCCATTTCTTCATTCATTCATTAATTTTTCCTTACTGCACTGGTGGTGCATCCAGTACAATGTTAAATAAGAGCGATAATAGCAAGCATCCTTATTTTATATCTAATCTTATAGGGAATGGATCAAATGTTTCAACATTACACATAATACTTGGTATATTAACAGGCTATTTTAAAGAGACTATTAAAAAAATCATGAATCCATTTCAGTTTTATAAAATGTAGGGTTTATGCGTCTACTAAGAGATGCATAAATGCGTTCCCCTTCATGATGTTCCTCTTAATCTATTAATGTGGTGAAATTAATTAATTAATTTTTTAAGTGTTAAATCAACTTTACTTTCCTTGTGTATGTCCAACTTGGTCATGTTATGTCTTTTATAAAAACAATTGTTGTTGAATTTAGTGTATTAATATTTTGATTAGGATATTTTAAATCCACGTTCATCAGTGAGGTAACCTGTTCTTTTCTCTTTTTTATACTGTCCTTGTTGGGTTTTGGTATCAGGCTTATGCTAGCTTCCCAAAATGAGTTGAGAATGTTATCCTCATTTTGTTCCCTAGGAACATTTATATAAGATTGGAAACATTTCCTTCTCAAATATTTAGAACTACCAGGAAAAGCCAACTGGGCCTGGAGGGATAGATTCACTAATCGACATATTTTGGATTCCTCATTCAATTTCCTTAATGATTATAAGACTATTGGGAATTCTATTCCTTTTCAGTCAGATATAATGAAATATTTGTCTAGGGCTTTGTCTATTTGATTTAAACTCAAAAACATGTTGGAAGAAAGGCTTACTAATGTATATCGTTCTCAGATAAAAAATGTAATCCTATATTTTTAAACCCACTTTTTATTACTATTTTATCCATTTCATTGAGTTTTAAAATATTACTTATAATATTTTTTTATGACTCAGAATTCTATTTGCACTCTATGCGTGGTTATTGGTTATTTTTTTATGGCTTTTGCTCATTGCTCATCATTTTAGTCCTGTTATTTCTATAAACATATTTAACTATACTTGATTTATATTCTGTGTCTCACCATTTCCATCTTTGAGGGTCTGATAAGTGCTGGCTGTCACATGTGACATGTCATTACTTTTGGGCTTTATGATTTTTGACTGTGAACTCAGATTTCTGTGGGAATTCCTTGAGGCCTAGAACAGAAGTCAGTTTCTGTAGAGATTTGTGTTTGCTTCTGTAAGATTTCTGGGTCTGTGACCACTTTAATCTGACTTTTAGCTTGAGACATTTTAGACCACCCAGATGGATGACTTTGGGTCACAAGCTGTGTAGGTCATCTTTCATCTTGTGCTCATAAAACTTCTTTAGAAGACATGTTTTTTCCCTTCTCTGTACTCAGAGCCAAGTTTCCAGACAGGCAGTTCCACTTTCGGTGGGGTGGGAGGGGGTGCACAGTTCAAGGTAGTTTTAGTTTGTTCTTACAATGAAGGAGTGGCCCTTTGGTGTCTCAACCTTAATGAGGAGGCCTCCTATTATTTAGAATTAGAATTGCCACCTTGAGGGGGATGGAGGTGATGTCTCTTCTCTGTGTCCTGCTGAGGAGCAAACCAAAGTCCACATGTCCCTGGGTTGGCAATGCCCTGGAATGAAAGCCAGCTTCAGTGTGCTGCACACCTCTCTGGATTTCTGCATTCACTTCCTTTTAGCCTAAGTACTCCTTTCTTGGTCAGCTTATAGATGCACTTCACCTATCCTATCCAGAATTTTTGTTGTTTACAGTGGAAGAGTAAGTCAGAATCCCATGATTTTTTTTTTTAACATGCTTTCCTAATCTTTTGTGTTTTCAACAATTTCTGGGACACTGATATATGTCTAGTATGTATCAAATGCTCAGAAAATATGGCAGAATGGAGCACCTGGCTGGCTCAGTTGAAAGAGTATGCGACTCTTGATCTTGGGGTCATGAGTTTGAGCCCCACATTGGGCGTAGAGATTACCAAAAATAAATAAACAAATAAACTTAAAAATAATGTGGCAGAATAAGTGACTATCACTCTTTATATGTACTTCTTGTACTTCTTAAAGTAGAAAGCCCAGAAATGATTAAATGCTTTCTATTCATCAGTTTTTCTTAAACATGTTCTAGTAAAATATACTTAATCAGTGTATTAATTGTAGTTGGTTTATCTAATTGAAGAATTGCTTTAATGATATAAAAGTGATTATTTGAATCATCCCTTTGGTTGTTATCATTGTTTTGATCCATGACCTCAGACAGTCTGCCTAATCCTGGCCACCCAGTTTGCGGAAGCTCAGTCACAAGAAAAAAACAGAAGACTGTTGGGAAAAAAATAAATAAATAAATAACCAAAGTAAACACTTGGGTTAAGAGGTAATTTTGGTTAAGGATAAATGACTCTGCTGCCCTCTGGAGGCCAGTTGAGGATACAGGTAACAAGTCCCTTTCCAGCTATGGAGCAAGTTTTTAAATCTATTTAACTTTTGAAACAATCTCTTCCGTGATATATAGTACCTCATCTGAGACAAAAGAAAAGATTTTTCTAAAACTTACACCTGATTTAGCTATATTTTGTAGGAGCTCAGATTCAAGTAAGAAAACAAACTACTCTAGGTGTTTCAAACACATAGGGATTTAATAAAAGGATTTAGGAGCTTATAAAACCCTTGGAAAAGTCAAGGAGATTGTCATTACCTTTTGTATTAACAAGCAATTTTCCCATTTCTTTTTTATTCTTTCAGGTAAACTTTAGAATAATTTTGTTTACTGCCACTCCAAAAGGCCCCCCTTGGTATTTTTATTAAAATTGAACTGGTTGGAAAATTATTCATGAATTTTGAAATTTGTATCATTTATAATATTCAGTCTTCCTATTCAAGAATACCTCTTGATCCACTTATGTCTTATTTTATGTATCTCAAAGTTTTATAATTTTACTTTTGCAGGTTATATTTCTTTCTCATACAATTAAGTGATTCCTAAGTATTATACTTTATGTCCTTAGAATATGGAATCAATTTTGTCATATTTCAAGAATATTTGGGTATCCATGGAATCCTTTGGGGTTTTTTTACTTTTTTATTTATTTAAGTGGTGTCTACACCCAACGTGGGGCTCAAACTCATGACCCCGAGATCAAGAGTAGCTTGTTCGGCTAAGCCAGCCAGGTGCCCTAATTAGCTTTAAAGGTATAATTTACATTGCATAAAATTCACTCGTTTAAAGCCTACAGTTCACTGGTTTATAGTGTATTTACAGAGTTGTGCAGCCATCACCATAATCTAATTTTAAAACATTTTCATCACCTCCAAAAGAAAGCTTGTACCCATTAGCAGTCACTCCCTATTCTTCTCTCCTCCTTTTATGCCCCCCCCCCACTCTGAACCCCTGGCAACTGCTAATCTACTTTCTGTCACTACAGATTTACCTATTCTGAACATTTCATATAAATGGGAGTAAAAGATATGCTGTTTTGTGATTGCTTTCTTCCACTTCACCAAAATGTTTTGATGTGAACCATTAATTTTATAAATAGTGTATCCAACCACTTTGTTGATAGATTTCCTTCCAAATGTGGGATCATCAGATCTCTTTTTTTTTTAATTGAAGTATACTTGGCATTTAACATTATATTAGTTTCAGGTGTACAACATGATTCAATATTTGTGTATATTGTGAAATGATCACCTCAGTAAGTCTAGTTAACATCCATCACCACACATAGTTACAAATTTTTTTCTTGTGATGGGAACTTTTAAGATTTTTTTTCTCTTAGAAAGAGAAATATATGATTTACAAATATATGTATATATATGATTTACAAATATTTTCTCCCATTCAGTATGTTTTCTTTTCATTTTGTTGATGGTTTCCTTTGCTATTCAAAAGCTTTTTAGTTTGATGTATTCTCACTTGTTTAATTTTGCCTTTGCTTTTGGTATTCCAAAAAATCATCTCTAAGACCAATGTCAGGGAGCTTACTGCCTATGTTTTCTTCTAACAGTTTTATGGTTTCAAGTCTTAAGTTCACCTTTTATCAGACATTTTAACAGTTCTTGTTGATTCATTTGTATTTTCTAAGCACAAACATCTACTCATGGAAAATGACAATATTTATGTCGTAATTTCTCAATGGTATCTCTTTCTCTCTTTAACACTAGACAGACATTGCAGAATGATATTAAATAATAAGGCAGTGATCATTCTTTTGTTTTTACTGAATTTGATAAGAATCCATCAGTAACTCATAATTAAGTATAATAATGGCTTTTTGTTTGGAATAATTTGGAGCTGGATGGAAGGAGACTAAGACTAATTAGTCTTTTGAGATGGGCTGGTGGTAGAAATATAATTACCTACAGTTTTAGTGCCTAGGGTGAGCAACTAAATATAGAATATATGTTTGTGGGGAAGGCTAAAATTGCACCAGAAAAGTAGGTCAATAAAGGGCTAACAAAGCCAGAGAGACTGGATGTTGGATGTTAGGTATACACAAGCCAAGTGGGGATCAGGGCACCGGAGATTAACGTAAGAAAAATCAGGCTAGAATGGATGAAACAGGTGAACTAAGTCCTAAGGCTGGGTTCCTCTATGACCCTAGCACAGTGTTGCCTGGGCTAATCAGGTCCCTTTACAAAGGTCCACGTGGGATAGATCCTGTTCCTCTCCCCTGAGTAGGGAGGGACTAGTTGTTTCTTTGCCTCGTCAAGTGGAAGAATTGAGCGCATACTGTAGGAGAGAAATGGGTTGAGGACACAATCTTTTGGCATGAATGTATCAAGAAAGCCAATAACCAGCCTCACA
>NW_025409879.1:0-10494 GCF_002201575.2 Neomonachus schauinslandi
CTGTGGCTAGGACTTCCAATACTATGTTGAATAGCAGTGGTGATAGTGGACATCCCTGCCACGTTCCTGACCTTAGGGGGAAAGCTCTCAGTTTTTCCCCATTGAGAATGATATTCGCTGTAGGTTTTTCACAGATGGCTTTTATGATATTGAGGTATGTACCCTCTATCCCTATACTCTGAAGAGTTTTGATCAAGAAAGGATGCTGTACATTGTCAAAAGCTTTTTCTGTATCTATTGAGAGGATCATATGATTCTTGTTCTTTCTTTTGTTAATGTATTGTATCACATTGATTGATTTGTGGATGTTGAACCAACCTTGCACCCAGAGAAAAATCCCACTTGGTCATGGTGAATAATCCTTTTAATGTACTGTTGGATCCTATTGGCTAGTATTTTGGTGAGAATTTTTGCATCCATGTTCATCAGGGATATTGGTCTGTAATTTTCCCTTTTGATGGGGTATTTGTCTGGTTTGGGGATCAAGGTAATGCTGGCCTCATAAAATGAGTTTGGAAGTTTTCCTTCCATTTCTATTTTTTGGAACAGTTTCAGAAGAGTAGGTATTAATTCTTCTTTAAATGTTTGGTAGAATTCCCCTGGGAAGCCATCTGCCCTGGGTTTTTGTTTGTTGGGAGATTTTTGATGACTGCTTCAATTTCCTTAGTGGTTATAGGTCTGTTCAGGTTTTCTATTTCATCCTGGTTCAGTTTTGGTAGTTGATACATCTCTAGGAATGCGTCCATTTCTTCCAGGTTATCTAATTTGCTGGCATAGAGTTGCTCATAATATGTTCTTATAATTGTTTGTATTTCTTTGGTGTTGGTTGTGATCTCTCCTCTTTCATTCATGATTTTGTTGATTCGGGTCATTTCTCTTTTCTTTTTGATAAGTCTGGCCAGGGGTTTATCAATCTTGTTAATTCTTTCAAAGAACCAGCTCCTAGTTTCGTTGATCTGTTCTACTGTTCTTTTAGTTTCTATTTCATTGATTTCTGCTCTGATCTTTATTATTTCTCTTCTCCTGCTGGGTTTAGGCTTTATTTGCTGTTCTTTCTCCAGCTCCTTTAGGTGTAGGGTTAGGTTGTGTACTTGAGACCTTTCTTGCTTCTTGAGGAAGGCTTGTATTGCTATATACTTTCCTCTTAGGACTGCCTTTGCTGCATCCCAAAGATTTTGAAAAGTTGTGTTTTCATTTTCATTGGTTTCCATGTATTTTTTTAATTCTTTAATTTCCTGGTTGGCCCATTCATTCTTCAGTAGGATGCTCTTTAGCCTCCATGTATTTGAGTTCTTTCCGACTTTCCTCTTGTGATTGAGTTCTAGTTTCAAAGCATTGTGGTCTGAAAATAGGCAGGGAATGATCCCAATCTTTTGATACCGGTTGAGACCTGATTTATGACCTAGGATGTGATCTATTCTGGAGAATGTTCCATGGGGACTAGAGAAGAATGTGTATTCCGTTGCTTTGGGGTGGAATGTTCTGAATATGTCTGTAAAGTCCATTTGGTCCAGTGTGTCATTTAAAGTCTTTATTTCCTTGTTGATCTTTTGCTTAGACTATCTGTCCATTTCAGTGAGGGGGGTGTTAAATTCCCCCAATATTATTGTATTGTTGTTGATGTGTTTCTTTGCTTTTGTTATTAATTGCCTTATATAATTGGCTGCTCCCATGTTGGGGGCACAGATATTTACAATTGTTAGATCTTCTTGTTGGATAGATCCTTTAAGTATGATATAGTGTCCTTCCTCATCTCTTATTAGAGTCTTTGGTTTAAAATCTAATTTGTCTGATCTAAGGATAGCCACCCCAGCTTTCTTTTGGTGTCCATTAGCATGGGAAATGGTTTTCCACCCCCTCACTTTCAATCTGGGGGTGTCTTTGGGTCTAAAATGAGTCTCTTGCAGACAGCATATTGATGTGTCTTGTTTTTAATCCAGTCTGATAGCCTGTGTCTTTTGATTGGGGCATTTAGCCCATTTACATTCAGGGTAACTATTGAAAGATAGGAATTTAGTGCCATTGTATTGCCTGTAAGGTGACTGTTACCATATATTGTCTGTGTTCCTTTCTGGTCTATGTTGCTTTTAGGCTCTCTCTTTGCTTAGAGGACCCCTTTCAAGATTTCCTGTAGGGCTGGTTTTGTGTTTGCAAATTCCTTTAGTTTTTGTTTGTCCTGGAAGCTTTTTATCTCTCCTTCCATTTTCAATGACAGCCTAGCTGGATATAGTATTCTTGGCTGCATATTTTTCTCATTTAGTGCTCTGAATCTATCATGCCAGTCCTTTCTGGCCTGCCAGGTCTCTGTGGATAGGTCTGTTGCCAATCTAATGTTTCTACCCTTGTAGGTTACATATCTCTTTTCCCGAGCTGCTTTCAGGATTTTCTCTTTGTCTATGAGACTCGTAAGTTTTACTATTAGATGTCGGGGTGTTGACCTATTTTTATTGATTTTGAGAGGGGTTCTCTGTGCTTCCTGGATTTTCATGCCTGTCTCCTTCCCCAAATTAGGGAAGTTCTCTGCTATAATTTGCTCCAATATACCTTCTGCCCCTCTCTCTCTTTCTTCTTCTTCTGGGATCCCAATTATTCTAATGTTGTTTCATCTTATGGTATCGCTTATCTCTCGAATTCTGCCCTCGTGATCCAGTAGTTGTTTATCTCTCTTTTCCTCAGCTTCTTTATTTTCCATCATTTGGTCTTCTATATTACTGATTCTCTCTTCTGCCTCATTTATTCTAGCAGTTAGTGCCCCCATTTTTGATTGCACCTCATTAATAGCCTTTTTGATTTCTACTTGGTTGGATTTTAGTTCTTTTACTTCTCCAGAAAGGGTTTCTCTAATAACTTCCATGTTTTTTTCAAGCCCAGCTAGTATCTTTAAAGTGATGATTCTGAACTCTAGATCTGACATCGTACTAATGTCCATATTGAGTAGGTCCCTGGCAGTCGGTACTACCTCTTATTCTTTTTGTTGAGGTGATTTTTTCCGTCTTGTCATTTTGTGCAGAGGAGAATAGATTAATGAGAGAACAAAATGCTAGCAGAGTAACAACGTCCCCAGAAAATATACTCTAAACAAATCAGAAAAAACCTGAAGCAGTGGGAAAAGAAAGGGAAAGAGAGAAAAAAGAAAAAGAAAAAAAAGAAAAAGATAAAGATAAAAACAAAAACAAACAAAACAAAACAACAACAAAAAAACCAGAATGTGATCAAATATGATCAGTGCCACACACTAGATTTGGGGTGTATTTTGGTCTTTTAGAAGAAAGTGCCTCCCAAAATTTTAAAGAAAGAAAAACTTATATATGTACAAAAATAAGGGTTGATATGATGAAGGGATGGAATATGACTATAAAGATGGAAATTATAAAAAATTTTATAAAAGGAATTGATAAGAAGTTGTTTGAAAAAAGAAAGAAGAGGATTTAAAAAAAGAAAAAAGAAAAAGAAAAAAAAAGGGAGAGGATGTGATTAGGCAGGAGAATAGAAAACACCATATACTAGAGATTTAGGGTATATTTTAATCTGTTAGAAGAAACTATCTCAAAATTTTAAAGAGAGAACTTATATATTTAAGCCAAAAATACAGGTAACTACTATGAAGGGATAGAATATGACTCAAAAAATGAAAAATAAAAATGTTTTTTTAAAAAAAGGGATTGATAAGATGTTGGTTGAAAAAGGGAAAAAGAAAAATTCAAAAAGAAAAAAACAAAAAAAGACAGTTAAAAAAAATTAACTTTGAAAGTCTAAAGAATCATGGTAAAAAAAGCCATGGATTCTATGTGCAGTAGTCCCCTAGCACTGGAGTTCTGCCGTTCTCATTGATCGGTAAACTTGGTCTTGGCTGGCTGTTCTCGCTGATCTTCTGGGGAGGGGCCTGTTGCCGTGGTTTCCAAATGTCTTTGCCGGAGGCAGAATTGCCCCGCCCTTGCCCCCTCCTGGCTAAGTAATCTGCTCGGGTTTGCTCTCCGGGGCTTTTGTTCCCTGCGAGCTTTCCGTACAGCTTTGGAGGCCGAGAGTGAAAATGGCGGCCTCCCAATCTCCGCCCTGGAGGAGCCGAGAACTCGGGCCCTGCTCCTCAGTGAGTCCTCAGAGAAAAGCCGTCAGTCACTCCCGTCTCCCCGGTCTCCGGCCGCACTCTGTGCTCACCCGGCCTGTGACCGCGCGTTTCTATCTCTGGCACCCGACCCCGGGTGGAGTCTCCAAACCCAGCAGATCCCTGCGGTGCACTCCCGAGTGGCTCCTCCCGGGGGAGGAAGGGGAGTCTCCCCGGATCTGCCACTTGTTGGGTCCCTGCTGGAGGAGCAGGGGCCTGACTGCGCCGCGGATCACGGTTTATGGCAACCCCGAGCTGAGAGCCCGCGCCTGGGCTCCGCCTCTGCAGCTGGCTTCCCTGCTCCGTTACCTGGGAGCTCTGCCACACTCAGGCACCCCCAGTCTTTCTGTGACCCGTGGGTCCTGAGACCACACTGTCCCGGAGGGTTCCACCCCCCGCTTAGCCACGAGAGTGACGTCCCTCAGCGGAGCAGACTTTTAAAAGTTCCGATTTTGTGCTCCGTGGTTCTATCACTTGCCAGAAGCGGCCGATGGAGGCCCCTCCCCCGCCGTCTATCCTCCCGAATATCGCCTCGGATTCACTTCTCCGCATGTCCTACCTTCCAGAAAGTGGTCGCTTTTCTGATGAGAGAGTTGTTGCTCTTCTTTTCTTCGATTTCCTGTTGAGTTTGTAGGTGTTCAGAATGGTTTGATCCCTATCCAGCTGAATTCCTGAGAGGAGACGAAATCCAGGTCTCCTACTCCTCCGCCATCTTGCTAGATCTTATTTTCTAACATAAGCATTTAAGCTATAAATCTGTCCAAACACTGCTTTAACTGCATTCCGGACTTTTTTATATTTTGTTTTCATTATCATCCAATTCCAAATATTTTTCAGTATAACTTTTGGTATCTTCTTAGAGCTATAGGCTGCTCAAAACTGCTTTCTAAAGTGGATTCTAATGGTTTATGAGAATTTGTTTAAGCTGGTTGGGGCCATAACTGAGGTCAAAACAGGAGGTTGGCCATATTCTGTTGTTTTAAGTCCTATTGATATTAATTAAATATTCCATGAGATAAATAGACTGAATTTGGTTCCAGACTCTGTCAGCTACATAAATCAGAGTGGCTAACAGAGTTGCTTACTCAAGTGAAAATTTACTGGAAGGCAAAATGGTATAAAAATGATGGTGAATATTGTTGGGACAATTCTCCACAGGTTCTCACATTTCTGCAAATGTCATGAGCGAGGACAAACTGCCCCTTGTTTTGTTCTCTCTTTTCAATGATGTTTTAATAGCAATCAACCTTGGAATATAGAGAAATTGTCCTCCGCTGGAACAAATGTCAGGTATCCTCAGTGTCCACTATAAATAAAGATAATGTCGGGCGCCTGGGTGGCTCAGTTGGTTAAGCGACTGCCTTCGGCTCAGGTCATGATCCTGGAGTCCCGGGATCGAGTCCCACATCGGGGTCCCTGTTCGGCAGGGAGTCTGCTTCTCCCTCTGACCCTCCTCCCTCTCATGCTCTCTGTCTCTCATTCTCTCTCTCTCAAATAAATAAATAAAATCTTTAAAAAAAAAAATAAAAAATAAAGATAATGTCTCCCTGTGAAGCCAAGAAGAGGCATGCTTATTTCCCATTATAAAAGATTCTGATTCCTTAAGATCTAGATTCCTCTCCTGTACCATGACCCACTTTACAGACAATTCTCTGCATTGCCTGTGGGAACTGAGACTCAGGAAACCAACACAAAAATACTTATATTCTAGTTACTATTATTGCTACAAATAATAAACTATCCTTTGTCTCAAATCCAGTAGTATTGTGTCTCCTACCAGCTTCTATAAAAGTATGGCAGGCTGACAGGTTAACATACAAGTAGGGTAAAATTTCACTCAAAAATTCAGAGTTTGTGACACTAAGTTTCTTGCAAATCAGTTTAATCTCTTCAAGACTTGTGTTTTAAGCGGTGTTAGTGTGGTTCTAGAATAACCTCTCTAGCAAAAGGTGTTAGACTGTACTACTAAGGTGTGAGAACTTTATAGATTCCTCTATCAAAGGCCTGTGGTATTTTAAAAGGTCTCTTGACTCTGACTAGTAGGAATGCTGATATCTCCCTGGCAGGTATAAGTGATGGCTTCCTCACAACTGTTCTTTGCTTGGCCTTGTGGAATTTCCTCCTACACAAACACTTGACAGGTCCACTTTGCTGGCTTTTGGAGCTATGTAAATCAAAATTCTCTAACACTCTACCCCACAAATTCCACCTACCTTGACCTCCCTGAACTACTAGCTCTATGTTCAATTCGGCAAGAATGCCAGGGTCTGTTTGGCTATACCTCCCCGCACTGCAATCCAGACATTTCCTTTAGTTAGAAAGCCATGGTGAGGAGAGCTCATCATGTTTGTTTCCCTTCTCTTAGGGATCAGAATCATACACCGGCTGTTCTATATATCAAACAGATGTGTCCTATATTTTCTTCAGTTTTCTAGATGTTTCGTGGCATGAAGGCCAGTCTACAACAAATCCTTCAGCAGCAGCAGCAGGAATTGAGAGTTTTTATATGAGACCCAGTTTTCCCCTTAAGTCTCTTCCCCAATCAGTAATCTCTATTTTCCGTAAAGAATCTGTTTTCTAATTCTAATTTTTTGTAAACTTTCCCTCCTCAAAATAAACAATAAAAACAAAATCAATTTCCAACTTTTCAGGCTTAACATATTTTTTTCCTCTTGCTGTATGTTTAAGCTCACAAATTATGGCTTACATTAAATATCCAAGCATTCTTTTAAATACGAATAAGTCTTCCATCTAAAACTAATAATTTGCTCCAGTTCTATGAATAATCCACATTCTATGCTCCATCAATAATTCCTTTATTTTCTTAAACCAAAATGAAGGAATACAAATTTAATTTAATGCTCTGTTCAGTTTAGACACACTCTACTGAATTCTGCATTTAATATTCACAAAAGTAGTGCTAAAGCTTATGCTTTCATTAATTTACCAAACACCCTCTCACAATCCATGACATGGTACTCTCTATACATTATTAAGGGCATAGTAAAGTGCCCGATTTCATCTGCAGTGAGCAAACAGAATGAGACATACGTTTTTGTTTTTGTTTTTTTACCTAAGAATATATCTCATTTGACTACAAACATGTAACCTAACTCAGTCCAAGGGAAGCGCTCACCAGAAACTTCAATCCTGCTTAGCAGAAGAATGATAGTGAATCTCCACACTGTATTACTTCACAAAAAGTGCATTTAAATGGAAATACTTTGTCAGACTCTATCATTATTGAAAGTCACTAGAGATTATCCTGTTGAAAATGATGAGATCATTTTTCATAGCTATGTCTTTCTTGTTCCAAAATCTAAGCTTAAAACATATCCATTTGAGCCAGGGTGGTGACAAAGGACTATCACCAATGTCAGCTGACAACTTTAATATATTTTTCCACACATCTAATAACACCCTTGAGAAAAAGAAGTCATCTGTGCTTCTATCCTAACCTTATAAGCATGTTTCTCTTACAAGCAACTGCATTTTTAAAGAATATAAATGCTACCTGAGATTTTAAAAATAATTCCATGTGACTACCAATTCAACTTAGTTCTTTTTTTTTTTTTTATTTGAGAGAGAGAGAACGAGAGACAGAGAGCAGGAGAGGGAGGAGGGTCAGAGGGAGGAGAAGCAGACTCCCCGCCAAGCAGGGAGCCCGATGCGGGACTCGATCCCGGGACTCCAGGATCATGACCTGAGCTGAAGGCAGACGCTTAACCATCTGAGCCACCCAGGCGCCCCTCAACTTAGTTCTTAAAAGAAAATCATTAAACAATTAGAAATAATGAAAACAATACATCCAATACTTCTTTGTGTTAAACAATTTTATTGAGGATGAAAGGACACTCACTCTTTTGCTTTGTTACTTGGCAATCTATATGTAATGATTTGGGGCTATTGCAGATAGGAGCTCCAGGCTTCTCTCTCAGCCCCCCCTTTTTTTTTTAATTTTTTATTGTTATGTTAATCACCATACATTACATCATTAGTTTCTGATGTAGTGTTCCATGATTCATTGTTTGTGCATAACACCCAGTGCTCCATGCAGACCGTGCCCTCTTTAATACCCATCACCAGGCTAACCCATCCTCCCTCCCCCCTCCCCTCTAGAACCCTCAGTTTGTTTTTCAGAGTCCATCGTCTCTCATCATTCGTCTACCCCTCCGATTCCCCCCCTTCATTCTTCCCCTCCTGCTATCTTTTATTTTTTTTTAACATATACTGCATTATTTGTTTCAGAGGTACAGATCTTTGATTCAACAGTCTTGCACAATTCACAGCGCTCACCATAGCACATACCCTCCCCAATGTCTATCACTCAGCCACCCCATCCCTCCCACCCCACCCCCCACTCCAACAACCCTCAGTTTATTTCCTGAGATTAAGAATTCCTCATATCAGTGAGGTCATATGATACATGTCTTTCTCTGATTGACTTATTTCGCTCAGTGTAACACCCTACAGTTCCATCCACGTCGTTCCAAATGGCAAGATCTCATTCCTTTTGATGGCTGCATAATATTCCATTGTATATATACACATCTTCTTAATCCATTCATCTGTCGATGGACATCTTGGCTCTTTCCACAATTTGGCTATTGTGGACATTGCTGCTATAAACATCGGGGTGCACATACCCCTTCGGATCCCTACATTTGTATCTTGGGGTAAATACCCAGTAGTGCAATTGCTGGATCATATGCTAGCTCTATTTTCAACTTTTTGAGGAACCTCCATACAGTTTTCTAGAGTGGTTGTACCAGCTTGCATTCCCACCAACAGTGTAGGAGGTTTCCCCTTTCTCCGCATCCCCGCCAACATCTGTCATTTCCTGACTTGTTAATTTTAGCCAGTCTGACTGGTGTGAGGTGGTATCTCATTGAGGTTTCATTTGGATTTCCCTGATGCCGAGCGATATTGAGCACTTTTTCATGTGTCTGTTGGCCATTTGGATGTCTTCTTTAGAAAAAGGTCTGTTCATGTCTTCTGACCATTTCTTTATTGGATTCTTTGTTCTTTGGGTGTTAAGTTTGATAAGTTCTTTATAGATTTTGGATACTAGCCCTTTATCTGATATGTCATTTACAAATATCTTCTCCCATTCTGTTGGTTGTCTTTTGGTTTTGTTGACTGTTTCTTTTGCTGTGCAAAAGCTTTTTATCTTGATGAAGTCCCAATAGTTCATTTTTGCCCTTGCTTCCCTTGCCTTTGGCGATGTTTCTCAGAAGAAGTTGCTGCGGCTGAGGTTGGAGAGGTTGCTGCCTGTGTTCTCCTTTAGGATTTTGATGGACTTCTGTCTCACATTGAGGTCTTTCAACCATTTGGAGTCTATTTTTGTGCATGGTGTAAGGAAATGGTCCAGTTTCATTCTTCTGCATGTGGCTGTCCAATTTTCCCAACACCATTTGTTGAAGAGACTGTCTTTTTTCCATTGGACATTCTTTCTGGCTTTATCAAAGATTAGTTGACCATAGAGTTGAGGGTCCATTTCTGGGCTCTCTATTCTGTTCCATTGATCTATGTGTCTGTTTTTGTGCCAGTACCATGCTGTCTTGATGATGACAGCTTTGTACTAGAGCTGGAAGTCCGGAATTGTGATGCCACCAGCTTTGCTTTTCTTTTTCAACATTCCTCTGGCTATGCGGGGTCTTTTCTGGTTCCATATAAATTTTAGGATTATTTGTTCCATTTCTTTGAAAAAAGTGGATGGTATTTTGATGGGGGATTGCATTGAATGTGTAGATTCTCTAGGTAGCATTGACATCTTCACAATATTTGTTCTTCCAATCCATGAGCATGGAACATTTTTCCATTTCTTTGTGTCTTCCTCAATTTCTTTCATGAGTATTTTATAGTTTTCTGAGTACAGATCCTTTGCCTCTTTGGTTAGACTTATTCCTAGGTATCTTATGGTTTTGGGTGCACTTGTAAATGGGATCGACTCCTTAATTTCTCTTTCTTCTGTCTTGTTCTTGGTGTATAGAAAAGCCACTGATTTCTGTGCATTGATTTTATATCCTGCCACTTTACTGAATTCCTGTATGAGTTCTAGCAGTTTTGGGATGGAGTCTTTTGGGTTTTCCACATAAAGTATCATATCATCTGCAAAGAGTGAGAGTTTGACTTCTTCTTTGCCGATTGGGATGCCTTTGATTTCTTTTTGTTGTCTGATTGCTGTGGCTAGACTTCTAATACTACGTTGAATAGCAGTGGTGATGGTGGACATCCCTGCCACATTCCTGACCTTAGGGGGAAAGCTCTCAGTTTTTCCCCATTGAGAATGAGATTTGCTATAGGTTTTTCATAGATGGCTTTTATGATATTGAGGTATGTACCCCCTCTATCCCTATACTCTGAAGAGTTTTGATCAAGAAAGGATGCTG
>NW_025409880.1:0-10482 GCF_002201575.2 Neomonachus schauinslandi
TACCACCTCATACCTGTCAGAATGGCTAAAATCAACATCAACACAACGAAAGAACAAGTGTTTGTGAGGATGTGAAAAAGGAACCCTCTTGCACTATTGATGAGGAAACAAGCTGGTCTAGACACTGTGGAAAACAGTATGGAGGTTCCTCAAAAAGTTAAAAACACAACCACCGTACAAGCCAGTAACCACACTCCTGGGTATTTACCCAAAGAATACAAGAACACTAATTGAAAGGGATATATACACCCCTATGTTTACAGCAGCATTATTGACAATTGCCAAATTCTGGAAGCAGCCCAAGGGTCCATCTGTTGATCAGTAGATCAATAAGATGTGGTATGTATGTAAACACACATGCACATACATATAAACCATATAAATATATATGTATTTATATATATATATAATAGATATTATAAGACACGCACATACACACACACACACACACACACCCCAAAAACGGAATGTGATACCGCCATAAAAAATAACGAGATCTTGCCATTTGCAACAACATGGATGGAGCTTGAGTGTATTATGCTAAGTGAAATAAGCCGGAAGTGGAGTCAAATCCTGCCTCGGCCTCACTGTGGAGCACGGAAGTCGGAAGTTCCTTAAAGCCTGGATTCCCTTATTAGTCAAAAGGGGACAGCCTTTCTACCTTCCTCGTGGAATCGTTATTGGGATTGACTGACATGATTCATGTTCTCAAAAGACACTCAGTAATCCTTAGCTGTACCTGTTTAAGTTAGCCCACTGTGAGCCCACTGGGGCCATGGGCTCTGGGCCTCTGCCTCAGTCTGTCCCCTCTGCCCAGCAAGCCCGGCTCCCCCTGATTCAGTTGTCCTTCCAGAAAGCCTTCGTCACCTCCCGTATGGGTGACACGTCCCTCAGCTGGGATCCCACAACCCTGGTGCTCCCCCATCAGACCCAGGCGAGCCCTGGGACTGGACATCACCCAGAGCGTGTGTCCTGGGCATGGACAATCCCCAGTGTGGACACTGGCAACCTGGAGCTCCCTGAACTGTCATCTCGCTTGGGAGCAAATGTTGGGGTGCCTTGAGATGGGGCTCTATCCCTCCATAGCAGACAAAATGAGCTGCCCTCAGCTCCATCATTCCTGTCCCCCATCTGCCCCCACCGTGTAATCACTGGTACATGGCAACTCAGGCCTCCGTGGCTGCCAGGATCCCAGAGGCTTTTGGTGGTTGGTGTTGAAAGTATTTTCTGGAGGTGAATTTGGTTTTGATGGAAACCTCGGGAGGATGAAGCCTGGCCACCCCCTACAAGCCCACACAGAGCCTGTGCCCCTGACCAATATGGCAGCGCCCCAGCCTGTGGCAGCCCTCCCCCTCGTGCTCAGAGCTCTCCTCTCTCCCCTGCTCCCCATCCAATGGTGTTTCTCTCTCTTCCTGCAGGGAGAGCCCCCCATGTTCTCTCTCTGAGGATCTGTCTTCTGTGCCTGGGGAGCTACATCTTGGGGCAGAGAGGGCAGGGGTGACTGGCCATGGCCTCCCATACAGGTCCAGGTGAAGTGGACTCCCCCTCACATGCTGCTGGGGGAGGACAGGGGTCTCCCCCTTCTCCTCACGTGGTGTCTTGAGCGGGAAGTGCAGCCCCCTCTCTCGCACAAGCTGAACTTGAGGGATACCACGGTTGGGGCAGGCAGGGGGAGAGGGTCACTGCTGGAGGAGCCTGAGGGCTGTGGAGGGGCTATGCCCAGTGCCAATGCCCCTGGCTGAGGCTCAGTCCACCCTGCAGCTCCCATGGGCACCCAGTGTGCTTTCTAAAGGTCTCTCGTGCTCACAGAGGTGCCAGTGGTTCTCGCTGTCGCCACTAACCCTACATCCGGATGAACGCACGTCTGCAACTCACTGACCCGTGCTGCCATTCGAGGTTCCTCCCTGAGACGATGGGCTCCAGCCAGGATGGCCAGGGCACAAGCAGACAGGAGGGGCCCGACATGCAGCCCTCTGCTGCCTGGAGCATGGCCTGGTTGCTCGAGTCAGAAGCTGAGTTATGGCGCAGGAGGGGCTGGAGTGGCTGGGACACATCCCGGGATGGGCCTGCGTGAGTTGTGTCCCAGCACTCGGGGCAGGGATGCTTGTGGGGGAGGACCCATGAGGGGGCTGTGGGCAGGCTCTTCCCTGCTCTGTGGGTCACTGCCAGGGACCCTGATGGCCTCACTGCCGGCTTGTCCTCCTCAGGATTTCAGGGCTCATCTCGGGTCTCCGGGGTCCCTCCTTTCCCAAACAAGGCTCCACCTTAATAAAGAGAGCATAGATAGAGGAGTCTGAGGCCAATACTCCAGAAATGTGGCTTAAGGGGGTTCCATTTGTTCCTCTAGGAATCAGTCCTAAAGAAACAGAGATTTATGGCACGGATGTACTTTTCAGTGTAATTCTGAGAGGCAAATCTGTATAAATGGCTCAACTGTTCAACAGCTGGGGCAGCTGAGGAAATGCTCTGTGGCCACTGAGAATGTCCCAGGGGACAGGAGTGACAGTGTCTGTCCACTGTGGGGACGTCAGGTAGATCAAGAGCCCAGCCCTGGAACTGCCCTGCCCCACCATGTCACACACACACACACACACACACACACACACACACACACACACACACACACTGCACTCAGAGGGAAAGGACTAGAACATGGACTCATGTGTTAAGGGTGATTATTTCTTGGGAGAAGGAATGTGTCTTCTTTTCTTCATATTCAAATGATTATTTTACTAAATAAACATAATCTGGCTAATACCTAAAGAACTGTTTACTTTAGTACCAAATATATTAGTAGTAAATGGGAAGATTTCATGTGAGATTTTAACATTTTTATAATATGCACATTACAATAAGATAAACGTGGTCTATCCAGGAAAATGAAAGAATTTAAAGGTGTCTCAAGGACCCAGACATTTCTCTTGTGGTTTCTGCCTTTCAAGGCATCCTTATGAATGGGAACCTATCCCACATAATGAAAAGACTTCATTTTGTGGCTTCCCAGAATCTTTGCATTGTCAGGAACATTCCTTTGTAATAAAAATGTTATTTTTATAAAAAATTGAAAACCATTATGAATCACCCTTCTGTTCTGTAACCAGACACAAAAGGCCATATTGTAGGATTCCAGGCACAGGAAAATCCCAGAACAGGTAAACATCAGAGACAGGGAGAAGAGCAGTGGTTTCTGTGATGGGAATGTTCTAGAAGTGAATGGTTGAGCAACACTCTGAGTGTAGCTCATGGCACCTGGATATACAATTGAAAAGGATCAGAGGGGCGCCTGGGTGGCTCCAGTCCTTAAGCTTCTGCCTTCTGCTCAGGTCGTGATCCCAGGGTCCTGGGACTGAGCCCCCATCGGGCTCCCTGCTCAGCGGGAAGCCTGCTTCTCCTCTCCCACTCCCCCTACTTGTATTCCTGCTGTCGCGCGCTCTCTCTCTCTCTCTGTCAAATCAATAAATAAAATCTTTATTTAAAAAAAAGGAAAAGAAAAGGATCAGAGTAAAATTTTATGTAAACTCAGATTCTACTCTATTTAAGGAACAAAGTACATGAAGCCATTATACAGGTGCATACAGACCACAAACACTACAAAGAATGCAATGACAGGGGAGGGGAAGCTGTCCTTCGGGGCTGTTGCCAGCACAAGCTGCTGCTCGGGGGCCGGGGCTGGTTGCTCCACTGAGGCAGGGGGCTGCTCAGGTCCGGCGGCGACCCCAGGACCAGGGCCTGGACCCTGCTCGACCTCCGGGTCGGGCATCGGTGCGGGTGGCTCTTCCAGCGTAGGAGCGTGAACGAGCCTTCGGACTAGCACCTGCGCCGGCGCCCACGGGGCCGGGGGCGCCCCTGCTCTCCCTAGTGGCTGAGCCCCCGCAGCAGGGACGGGCTTGGCCTACGGGGGCTCTGAGGCGACAGCAGGGGCCACAGCAAGGAGCTGTGCCCAGTTCTTGCGCTCCTTCCAGATCTCGCTCCGGGGCTGGTGCTGTAGCTCCAAGAAGAGAAAGACTCTTCGGCCTGATGGGCTTCCCACGGCCCTCGTATGTGAAGGAAACTTTTCCCTCCGCTCAGTGCTGTCTGAGTCCAGGATCCGATCCCTAGGAGGTCTCCCTGGAGGGCAGGCCATGGGGACAGGGATCTGGGACTATGCACTGCTCCCGGCCCAACTGCACTCTATGGAGGCTTGCTCTGCTTGGCCCGCCCGGTCCCCTCCATGGGCCCTCACCAGGCACCCCTGGCCCTCCTCACCCCCAGCCTCTGGCTCCGGGGGCTCCAGGGGTTGCAGCTGTGACAGCAGACGCTGGGCACAGCGTTCCAGGTCCGAGCCTGGCATATGGAGGCCCGTGTACGTGAGCAGCACGTTCAGGCAGGGAATTTCTGGGCGCTGGAAAAAGTCCTGGGGATATTGGTCCAGCCATCTGCCCAGGATGGAGGAGATGGCCCTGGGGACAGACAGGTAGGCAGGGAGTCAGAGGACAAGGCACCCTCGCACACAGATGTCCCAGGGAACCCTTGAATGTCAGAGACCGGGCCTATTCCTTGTCCACCTGTGATCTGGAAGGACTGCCTGACACAGGCCTGGTCACAGAGGACAGGCTGCCAAAAGCCTTTGTGAGGGGGAGCCCTTGATCAATGGTGTGGCCATTTCTGTCCTTGTTGAGGGAGTCCGGGCACACTCGTCAGTCTGTCTGTGTCCTTGCCCACTTGCCACTTGGATTCAAATGCATGCGGCCAGGGAGGGGTGGTGTCGGGCCTGTTCACTGCCCTCACTGCACACATCACTGCTCTGTGAATATCCAGCCAAGGAGGGAGCAAAGGGACTCTGTCTCATGCCAGGCCTTCCCAGGACCCTCCCAATACCTCCAGCTTTACCTCCGGTGCCTAATGCTGCCTCATTCACTAGGTGCCATGAGTGGGTCTCTTTCCACTGACACTCATCTCCCACAGGCTGGGGGACGTCTGTCCCTGAGCTCTCACTGGGTCTCCTCAGCCCCTGCTGAGCACCCAGTGTCCAGGTTCCACCAGATCGCTGAGTGTGATGGCCCCACACTCCTTGTTTTGGGTCCAGGATTGGGGTAGAGACAGGGCTGGGAGGGGAAGTGATGGGCAATGACTCTCTTAGGGGCTGAAGCTGTCCTCCAGCCCCCTCTGCTCTCCCACAGTGCCCACAGCCCACCCACAGCTCCCCTTTTTCCCAGATTCCTAAAACAGGAGTCACAGATGTGTGGGATGAGGGTCCAGCAGCCCCCCCATCTCACAGTCCCCTCGCTGCCCTCATGGGGGGGGAATTCCCTCCTGTAGTAGCCGAAGGTCACTCACATGTTCCGCTGCTCCAGGGCTCTCCCGAGCTCATCAGAAGTAGAGAGAATGCCCCCATATCTAGAGGAGGCCAGAGGGGCACCACATGAAATGTCCTGTGGATGCCACCTCTCATCATGTCTAGTGTCACTGTCTGACCCCCAACTAGTCTGGAGCCCTGGGGTGCTGTCTGCTCTGTGCAGGGGCCAGTCAGCTCCTAGGGAAGCGCCTGCACTGAGTGGGGCTTCCTGAATGCTTGATGAATGGAAGGGCCCCAACCACCCCATCACAGATATCTGAGTGGGCCTGGGCCCCCTGCTCAGCCCCAGGCATCCCTGCTCTGGTTTCACCCAGGACACGGAGCCCAGATGGAGTCTCAAATCTCCCTTTCAAATGGCAAAACAGCCCAGCTCGAGACCATAGTGACAGTGAGGGATGAGGCAGAGGATTCCTCGTGAGGAGCAGGACAATGATAAATGAGCACAACCACAGCCCCTCTAGCAGGCCTTTCTGCAGGTCCAGGCTCCCAGGTGTACTTTCCCTAAAGGACACCACTGAGTCCCTATAATAAGTCTGCCCCAGTCAGAGGAGCAATCCGAGGCTCGAGGATGTTTGGTGACATTCCCAAGACTCACAACCAGGCAGTGGCCAGATCTCACTGGGCTGTGGAGGGGCAGGGTGCTCACGTTGTAAAGAAGAGGTCCAGCACCTCGGGGTGGTGGCAAAAGCTGTGTACGTGCCCAGGCATGTGCAGATGTGGCTGAGGTCTCTGCCTACGAAGGCGGGCACCAGGTGTTACTGGCATCTCCAGCAGGTCAGCCCGGTTGGTCCAGAGCACGCGGGTCTCATTCTTCGCTGTGGCTGAGCCATTTTTATCCCGAGGTGAAACGGAGGAGACATGCACTCAGCTCTGTAGCCATCAGGAAGGTTGGGGGTGGGAGCACAGACCAAATCCCCAAGATCTCAAAGACTTATTGCAACAAGTGGGACAAGAGGGCCCATAGTAGAAAAAACAATGAGGTGCCTGGGTAGTTCACTGGGTTAATCTGAAGACTCTTGCTATTGGCTCAGTCACGATCTCAATGTCTTGAGATTGAGCTCCTCGTAGGGCTCCGTACTTAGGGGCAGAGTCTGCTTGAGGATTCTGTCTCTCCTTCTGCTTCTCCCCACTCCCCCCCTGCCTCTCTCTCAAATCAATCAATCAATCGACCAATCAGTAAGTCTTTCAGGAAAAAGAAAAAAGGTCCTTGGCATCCATACAAGGAATTGAAGTCGATGATGTCGGAACACGTTTTATGTCAGGTCAGGTTGTTAGCTGAGTATGGACACCACCTCCCCGCATGAACGGCACGGATCCCGTGATCTCTGACAACATACGCCATTCTTGAGATGAGAGCACAGACACGTTTTCTTAGGTGAGAGGGCTCAGGATAGTAGGGCATGTGGGATGTTTAGTGCAGCACTGTGAGTTGGCCACAGAGGGGAGTCCCATCAAAGCCCTGCATCAGTCAAGGCCTCAGTGGATGTGGTAACTGACTGGCCTTCTGGAATGTTGTACAATGAGGCCCCTGCTCCGGACCCTGTAGGGGCCCCAGGGATGTGGACTTTCACAACCAAAGGGCAAAGCAGGAACACAGTACCATGAGCCCCATGTCCCTTTGGGGAAAACTCTCCCAACTCACCATGATCATGTGCAAGATTGGAGAACATGGGGAAGGACTGTTAGGCCAAAGGGGACACCCAGAGGACTAGTTAGGAAAATGCATAGCACAGTGCAAGACGATTCTAGCTGAGTGGGATGAGACATGGTTTAAAGTCTCTTTTCTGATATTCCTTCAAATACGTGGACAATGATGGCGCATCTGGCCCAGGCAGGGGCAGGGCCCCGAGGGCAAGTTTAGGGAGGAGATGGGGATGCAGATTCAGATGGAGCAGGACTGTGGGAGGGAGCCCAGGGCAGTAGCAGGCTGGCTTCTGGGACCTGAGGCCCTTTTGCTGCATCGGGGCCCTGGGGGTGGGTCAGCCCAGCACCTGCACTCACCCTGAGCCAGCGCTGGACTCTGTTGCCAGTGTGGGGCACCTTCCTGTCCTGCACGTGTGTACACCAGGGCTCACACTCTGGAGACCCAGAAGAGGGCAGCCCCTCCGACAGAGGGATGGGCAATAGCTTCCCAAGATCTTAGGCTTCCTAACTTCCAGAGCAAACCCTAAAGAAGGCAGTGGAGCCTTGGCCCTTGAAGGTCAGAATCCACCCTTACCCCTAGAGTCTGCCTGTCCTGCGCTGCGAGCCATTACCTCCTTTCCAATGGGTGTGATGTGGTTGGGGGGCCACTCAGTGGGTTGCCATGACCTGGCTCCTCCTCAGACAAGAACGTGCTGGAATGCCTCCTGTAGGGTATCAATGCTCACCCTCACCCCCACACCATCTCCATGTCTTTAGCCACTTACTTCAACACGACCTTTTCCAGAGCCCCTACTGAATGGTGAGGTGCATCCAGGACCCCAACTTTGAGGACATTCAAAGAAATGGGTTCGTGCCTGGTCCAGCCTTGTTACCAGTCCTTGATACTGGGCAAGGCACTGACCCGGCAGGGGTCTTCCCCTTCTCCCCTCAGTGGCTCCCGCCGATCCCCAACTCCTGTGTACACATCCTTGTGTAACCCCCTCCCCTGGAGTGTGATCTGGACGTAGTGATTCACTTCCATTCCACAGAACATGGCAACACGACCCAAAGTCCCTTCTGAGATTCAGTTATAAAAGCTCCATGCCCGTCCCCGTGCTGAACCTGATCCGTGTTCTCTCAGATCCCCACACTGGGGAACAAGACCCTATGTGGAACCATGATGCAAGCATGTGCACGTGGCCTAGCACCGAGGGCCAACAACAGACAGAAGAACTCAGGCCTTCGAGGTGTACTGAACCCTGACAACACCCCTAAGTGAGCTCGGGTTCTAAGTGAAGCAGGTCCTGCCTGGGTGTTCAACAGCCCCAAACTCCTGAGAGGCTCTGGTAGGAGCCCCCAGCTGAGCACTGCTGGGGTCCTGATCCCCAGAGACTGTGACCCAGTGAGTGTGGGTGGGCGAAGCCACCGAGTGTGGGGAGATGTGGTGTGACCCAGCACTAGGAGCAGGGCGCTGAGACTGTCCACCTGCCCCAGGCCCTGCCCCTCCTCCTCTCCCTCTCTGCTCTCCTCCTCAGCTTCCTCCAGCCACCCTGGCCTCCTTTCTAACCTCCACTCTGGCAACATCAACTTGGGCCTCCACTCCTCTGCAGCGTGGTGCCCTCTGCTGGCTGCATATACTTGGATTTGTGCTGGGGTGTCTCCTGGGCCTGCCTCAGGAAATCTCAATGTCACCTCAGCATGGCCTTGTCAGACCCCTCACCTGCCGGAGCTCGTGACCCAGCTGTTGCCCCTGCTCTCTTCCTATGGAGCAACTGCTCTTTTCATTCACGTTTTTCATTCATGTTTGTCCATCTTCCCTCTAGACCCTGAGCTCCTAGAGGGAGAACCCAGGTGGCTGAGAAGGACCTGCCTCATCTGAGTGCTCAGGGCACAGCGGCTGATGAACAGACCAGAGGATCCATCCCACCACCGACCAGCTCAATTGTTGGGGCCTAATTGATTTGGGTCCTTTGGAAGGGCTTTGTTTTCTTTTGTTTTCTGTTTTAAGTAAACTCTGTGTTCGATGTGGGGCTCAAACTCACCACCCTGAGATCCAGCGCCACGTGTCCTACTGACTGAGGAAGCCAGGTGCCCCTTTGGTCATTTTTAAAGCTACTAGGCTGATAACTATTGAAGTTAACTTGGTGATTTCAACATTTAGCAGGTATATTTCGTTATGCTGAATTGCCAAATATCTCCCCAAGTTTCGGTAGCATGTCACCATGGATTGCTCCACATGACAGCGCTGAGTGGCTGTTCAGATGGGAGATGGAGCGCCTCCCTGTGGTCACTCAGGACCCCAGAGTCCCTGCTCCGTGGGCCTTCTCCCTCCCTGGGAGGTCATGTACCTCTGCAGCCATGAGCACAAGGGGGAAGTTGACAAAGATATACATACAGGAGAGTGTTCCTAGCCAGGTCTAAAAGGCTCAAAATGTCCACCTTCATGCTCAATCTTTTACTTTTCAGGGGGATTTTATTTATTTATGAGAGAGGAAAGAGAAGAAGTAGGGGGGAGAGGCAGAGGGGCAAGTAGAACGAGAGAGATGCTGGGGTGAGGAGGACAGGGGGTGACTGGTGAGGGCCTGTGGAGGGAACAGGTTAGGTCATGCAGAGCAAGCCTCCATCGACTGTGGTTGGGCCGGGAGCAGTGAGTAGTCCCATATCCCTGTCCCCATGGCCTGCAGTCTGGGGAGACCTCCCAGGGATTGCTTCATGGACTCAGACAGCATTGAGTGGTGGGAAATTTTCTTTTATTTAGAAGGGATGTGGGAAGCCCATCAGGCCGACGATACTTTCTCTTCTGGGAGCTACAGCACCAGCCCCAGAGCGAGATCTGGAACCAGTGCAAGAACTGGGCCTAGCTCCCGCTGTGGCACCTGCTGCAGCTTCCGAGCCCGAGTGCCGCGGGTGCGGATGAGTGTGAGGGGCATATGGCTGAGGATACAGCAGAGGGGAGGCACCCGGCTTAAGGAGGCTACTGCAATTTTCATGAGCGAAGAAGTGCCAAATGGAAACTTTTAGAAGTCTCCTACTGTGGGGGACTTAAAATGTTCAAGTGGGGAAGCAGGGTGGAGTCCCCGCTGTGACAGCATGATCTCAGGATCCCGGGGGTCACAAGAAGAGCGGGTGGGGCCTGAATGCTTCAGAGTTCCCAGACGTCAGATCAGAAAGGCCGGCTGAAAACCGCGAGTCTAGGTGCTGGCTTCCTGCTTTATATAGCCCTAAACCATGAATCCCAGCCTGGTTGCGGGGTGGCTTTCCTGGGAGGGCTCCAGCAAAAAGCAGAAGTATGGCAAGCCCTCCAACACCCAGGACATACAGCGTGGGTCTGGGCCACAGGAATCCATAGAACCTGGACTTGGAACTCATTCACGGGCCTGAGATAGGAACGCTTCGTCACTGGCAGGTGAACACAGAGTTCTGACAGAAACCAGGGAGGTAAGACAGACTGCTTTTCTGTGAGGGCTCACGGAAGTCCTGGGGGGCAAATTTTCAGCTCCTGGGTAGGGAGCAGGGTGCAGCCA
>NW_025409881.1:0-10470 GCF_002201575.2 Neomonachus schauinslandi
TTTATTTATTTATTTATTTATTTATTTATTTATTTATTTATTTATTTTGTCTGATTGCTGAGGCTAGGACTTCCAGTACTCTGTGAAATAATAGTGGTGAGAGTGGACAGCCCTGTCGGGTTCCCGACCTTAGGAGGAAAGCTCTCAGTTTTTTCCCATTGAGAATGATATTAGCTGTGGGTCTTTCATATATGGCCTTTATGATGTTGAGGTATGCTTCTTCTATCCCTACTTTCTTGAGGGTTTTTCAATAAAGGATGCTCAATTTTGTCAAATGCCTTTTCTGCATCTATTGACAGGATCATATGTTTCTTATCCTTTTTTTTTTTTTTTATCAATGTGGTATATCATGTTGATTGATTTGTGAATATTAAACCACCCTGCAGCCCAGGAATAAATCCCACTTGATCATGGTGAATAATCCTTCTAATGCACTGTTGGATTCAATTAGCTAGTAGCATCTTGAGAATTTTTGCATCCATAGTCATCAGGGATATTGGTCTGTAATTCTCTTTTTTAGTGGGGTCTTTGGTTTTGGAATCAAGGTAATATTGGCTTCATAGGAGGAGTTTGGAAGTTTTCCTTTCATTTCTATTTTTTGAAACAGCTTCAGAAGAATAAGAATTAATTCTTTAAATGTTTGGTAGAATTCCACTGGGAAGACATCCATCCCTGAATTGTTTGTTGGGAGATTTTTGATGACTGATTCCATTTCATTGCTGATTATGGGTCTGTTCAGATTTTCTATTTCTTCCTGATTCAATTTTGGTAGTTTGTATGTTTCTAGGAATTTATCCATTTCTTCCATAATGCCTAATTTGTTGGAATATAATTGCTCATAATATTCTCTTATAATTGTATATCTGTAGTGTTGTTGTGATTCTCCTCTTTCATTCATGGTATTACGTATTTGCATCCTTTCTCTTTTCTATTTGGTACATCTGGCTAGGGGTTCATCAAGTTTGTTAATTCTTTCAAAGATCCAGCTCCTAATTTTATTGATCTGTTCTACTGATTTTTTTATTTCTATATCATTGATTTCTGCTCTAATCTTTATTATTTCCCTCCTCTGGCTAGATAAGGCTTTATTTGCTGTTCTTTTCCCAACTCCTTTAGGTGTAGGTTTCATTGTGTATTTGAGATTTTTCTTGCTCCTGGAGGAAGACTTGCATTACTATATACTTCCCTCTTAGGACTGCCTTTGCTGCATCCCAAAGGCTTTGGACTATTGTGTTTTCATTTTCATTTGCTTCCATGTATTTTTTTTTTATCTCTTCTTTAACTTCCTGGTTAACCCAATCATTCCTTAGTAGGATGTTCTTTAACCTCCATGTATTTGTGGTCTTTCCAAATTTTTTTGTTGTGATTTACTTCAAGTTTCATAGCACTGCTCTTTTTAGGATGAAATACTCTGAATATATTGGTGAAGTCCATCTGTTCCAGTGTGTCATTCATAGCCCTTGGTTCCTTGTTGATCTTCTAAGCATGCTTCAGTGATTTGTCCATTGCTGGGAGTGGGATGTTAAAGTCCTCTACCTTATTGTATTATTATCAATGAGTTTAAGTTTGTTATTAATTGATTTATATATTTGGGTGCTCCCAATTTAGGGGCATAAATATTTGCAATTGTTAGATCTTCTTATTGGATGGACCCCTTTATTATAATATAGTGCCCTTCTTCATCTTATTACAGTCTTTGGTTTAAAATTTAGTTTGTCTGATGTAAGTATGGCTACTCCAACTTTTTTTCAATGTCCTTTACCATGATAAATGGTTCTCTACCCTCTCACTTTCAATCTGGAGGTGTCTTTGGGTCTAAAATGAGTTTCCTGTAAGCAGCATATTGATGGATCTTGTTTTTTATCCATTCTGATAACCTATGCATTTTGATTGGAGCATTTGTCCATTTACATTCAGAGTAATAATTGATAGAGATGAATTTAGTGCCATTGTACTACTTGTAAAGTTACTATTCCTATAGATTGTCTCTGTTTCTTTCTATTCTTTGTTACTTTTGGTCACACTACCCCTTTAATGTGTCTTGCAGAGATGGTTTAGTGTTCACGAACTCCTTTAGTTTTTGCTTGTCTTGGAAACTCTAGATCTCCTATTCCAAATGAGAGCCTAGCTGGATAAATTATTATTGGCTGCATATTTTTCCCATTTAGCCCTTTGAATATTTCCTGCCACGTCTTCTGGACTGCAAAGTTTCAGTGGACAGGTCTGCCTCTAATCTTATGTGTCTACCTTTGTAGGTTAAGGACCTTTTGTTCCTAGCCACTTTCAAACTTCTCTCTTTTTCTTTGTATTTTGCAAGTTTCACTAATATATGTCATGGTGTTGATGTGTTTTTGTTGATTTTGAGAGGAATCTCTGTGCCTCTTGAACTTGAATGCCTGTTTCCTTCCCCAGATTCGGGAAGTTCTCAGCTATAATTTGTTTAAATAAATCTTCTGCCCCCTTTTCTGGCTCTTCTTCTGAGACTTCTATAATACAGATATTTTTTCATCTTATGGACTCGCTGATTTCCCTAAGTCTACCTTCATGATCTAATAGTTTCCTTTCCCTCTTCTTTTCAGCTTCATTATTCTCTATAATTTTTTCCTGTATCACCTATTCTCTCCTCTGCTTCTTCAATCCTTGTTGTGATTATATCCAGTCGCTTTGCACCTCAGTTATAGTATTTTTTATTTCAGCCTGACTAGTTTTAGGTCTTTTATCTCTACAGCAAGGATTTCTCAGGTGTCTTCTTTTTTTATAGTTTTTTAAAAAATATTTTATTTATTTGAGAGAGAGAAAATGAGTAAGAGAGAGCATGAGCAGAGGGAGAAGCAGACTCCCTGCTGAGCAGGGAGCCTGATGCGGGGCTCTATCCCAGGACCCTGGGATCATGACCTGAGCTGAAGGCAGATGCTTAACCTACTGAACCATGCAGGCACCCCTCCCTGGTGCCTTTTATGCTTTTTTCAAGCCCAGCTAATAATCTTATGACTGTTGTTCTAAATTCTTGTTCAGATATATTGCTTATGTCTGTTCTGAGTAAGTCACTGGCTGTGATTTCTTCTTGACCTTTCTTTTGGGGAGAATTCCTCTGTGTTATCATTTTGGCTAAGTTTCTGTCATTTAAAAGCTTGTTACGTTTCCTGAGAGCACCTGAGAGTAATGCTATATTAAAAAGGAGGCATACACTGTCCAGAGCTTGGCACTCAAGGAAGTGTTTCTGGTGTATGTTGTGTGCATGCTGCTGTTGCATTTTGGGTGCTCTTTCCCACTGGTCAGTCATCTGCACAGCTCCTCCCCACTTGCAGTGAGGAGTGTTTAGAACTTTAACTAGATATGCTTTGATTTGTTTGTTAAAATAAGCCTGGAAAAAAGAAAAAAATAGAAATGGAAAGGGAATGAAAAAACCAAAAAATAAAGAAAGAAACTATAAGCCTGATTCCAAAGAAAATAAAAGAAAAAACAAAGAAGTAAAGCCTGGTCCTATTTCCACCACAACTGCAGGTGACTCTTTGAAGCACTCTATGATCATTAGACTTGGTGTACGCATGGTGCTGCCTATTCTATTCTTCTGGGGGAGAGGCCTGCTGCCCTGGCTCAGAGTCAGATCTATCCCAGTAAATATGCATTTCCCTGGCACAGGGGGGCAGAGTTTGGTGTAAGTGGCACCAGTCTCCACTGGGGGCTGCTGTGTTGCTCACTGAAGTCCCACAATGTTGTCAGTGAGGGGGAAAAGGGTACCACCTCCCTCTTTCACCCCTGGACAGGAGATCTCACACCCCTGCTGTTTAGGAAGACCTCATAGAAAAGTGAAGGACATCAGCACACCCGGCTCCACAGCTCTCCTGTGTTTTATCTTTGGCACATGGCTGGGATTCAAAACTCCAAATCTTAAAGGAACCCGGATGGAATGGACCTGCTCCTCTTCTACAGAGAAGAGCCTTGCTACATTGTTTTTGGTGTCTTTTGTCCCAGAACAATAGTACAACATCTGCTCAGTGGATGAAATCTATGGTGTGGGACTGTGAAAAGCAGCAACGCAGTTATCCACCCTCTGCATGTACTTCTGTCCTTTTCCCATAAAAGGCTGTTTGCTGGTACCTGCAAGGTCTTTTGTCCCTGGAGAGGCACTCTACCCTCCTCCAAATGTACTCCAGGAAGGGGAACATTCCCAGTGTGACCCAGGAGATCCCTACACCACTTTGTGTGCTCCCCAGCAAGCACCCTCCTTCTCCCCAGGAGAGCAGGCAACAGCTCTGGTGAAAGTCCCACACTTCCAAAACCTGAGTTTGAGCTACATGCTGTTTGCAAAAAACCTGTGATACTCTGTACCCTTTGCTCCCCAGTCCATGGTCTAGAGAGGTTTTCATCTTGTGTGAACCCAACATTGCACTCTCTCAACTCCTCTCTCTTTCTCTCCGTTTTCTCTCTCTGTGGAAAGGGTTCCCTCCCCTCTGCGGAATCACCGTTTTTCTCTACTCCAATTCACTTCCATGCACCTCACACCTGCCAAGCTGTCTCCCTCCAACCATGGAGAGCCTTCTTCCAGTCCTCAGATCAATTTCCTGGGTGTTCCAAGTGATCTGAGCTCAATACAGCTGTGTTCAAGGGACAAGAATGCCCAGAGTCCTCCTACTTCTCTGCCATCTAACTCCTCCCTGTAATTGCCATTATTTCTTACAAAGTTGTGCCAGACACTATCTTAGGTATTTTTTTTTTTTTTCATTTTAGGCATTTAAAATACATTATCTCTAATCCTTTGAGTAATTTTAAAAGGTAGATATCTTCATATTCATTTTGCAGAGTAGATAGCTGAGGTTCAGAGAAGTACAAAGACATTTGAGACATAATACCTATATTGAACTCTCTCACAAATAACTAACTTTTTAAAGCTCACCCGTTGGCTACATACCCCATTTGCATAGTGTGACCATAATTTGGCTTCCCACAAACCTTGACAGAAAACTTGACCTTTTCACTGGCTTTCACAAGAAATTCTAATCTTATTGAACATGTTGTTGTTCTTTGTTTTTGTTTGCTTTTTTGTATTGAGTTTTACTGAACATTTGTGGGAACACAGAAAGGATCACATTGCACATTGCATAGAGTTTAGTGGTAAAAATTGTCAGTGGACATATGTCTCCTTCCAAGTTTCCCTAGTTGCATTAATATTTGTGCATATGTGTGTGTGTGTTGGGTAGGGGACAGTGATTCTTCCATCCCCTCCTTCCTTTCCACTTTCAGTCTTTCTCCTTACTGCCTAGTTTTGCTGACTTGGATGTTTTTGGATCCAAGATCTTTCCCCCTGGACCTTTAAATCTTGCTCCTTTCTTAACAACTGAGCCACCCAGGCGCCCCCAAATCTTGCTCCTTTCTTAAGTGGTACTGTTGAAGTTTGCCTCAGCTCTTCCAAACTCATGTAGCAGATATAAATCGCACTGTTTCAAAAGTCAGATATGAAGCCTCATAACTTTTATTTTACTGTAATTCAAATCAGCTCATGAATCTCATTTTCACAACTGGCAGAAAAACCTAAACCTGTCAATTTAATGTATTTCAGTCACGTCTAGTTTTAACTTTGGTCAGTGCAGATTGTGAATTTATCATGTCCTGCTTCTTATTGTATGTGTCTTCACAGCTGGTTCTATCAGCACTGTCTTGATCTCTTCTTGTGGGCTCTGGAGCACATAGTTGCTTTCCATGCACCATGTTGAGGTATACATGATATATGCAGGCTGCCTTGAAGTCTATCTTCCTGAACACCTCTTACTGCCATTGCTAGTCTGTTGCCAAGGTACATCCCTATGAGACTTGTACCTTTTAGAATACTACATTTTGGGAAGCTAGACAATGGTCTCTGGTATTATGGGTCCCACCTTCCAAAAAACAAAAACAAAAAAATCTCACTTAGTGGTTGATGACATAAAGTCCATGTTCTCAGTTTTGATTCCATAAATAAATTTTAGAATTCCAGGAATATTTTTATTAATCATACTTGGCTCTTATAAATCAAAATGCATTGGCTTTTAAATGATCATGTGTGCTGCAAGTTTCAAAATCCAATCAGCAGCTTAATTAACATATTTATTCTAAGACAGGTCCATCCTTCAAGCAAGGGCAAGACATATAGAAAGCTATCTCTGTTGCCAGATTAGTGGGAAGGAATAATGTATACAAGGAATAGAGGCAGTGGAAATTAAACATCTCAGAATATTAGATCAGGATATTATACATACACACATGCAGAAGCTCAACAAATAAATGTCCCTTAATTTATCAGTATCTACACTCCCTAGAAAACAGTGGAAAATTAAAAAAATATAATTATTATTGTTATATTAACAATAATATTATACACAACTTGAATTAATAATTATTTACTGAAGAAGAGGAAGAAAAAAATGACACATGGAAATGCATGTATATTTCCTTATGTGTTCCACTGAAACTCTTCTGTTTTTGTCAACTTTTATGAACAAGGAACATGAGAAGCATTGCTATAAATTGTGTTGGTTACTCTGCTCCTAGTATGATAAGTCCCATGTCAGAAGATATGTTGTCCATTTTCTTCACTGTTTTTATCCTTGGTGATAAGATATGGTGATTAATATTAGAACCTCAGTATTTCCTGCATGAATGAATGCTAGAATTTAAATTGATGGCTAATAACCTGGATATTATTTTGTTCGGCATGCACAGTATTGAAAACAATAAGAGAATATTTGCCAATATTTAAAAATTGGAGTATTTATGTAAAAATATAGGTTTTGAGACTTTCTTGAAAACACAGGGAATATGGCAATAGATCCATAGTCCCACAGGGAAACTGAATTGAGTAGCATATTTGCTTTCCAGTTCACCACAGTTCCTACTGATCCTTTGTCTTAAATAGCTCACTTTATTTATATTACCTGCCTGATTTCCATAGATATGTTTGTAATCCCTTCTTAAAGTTATTAATTCATTTCACACACATACATGTGCATGCACATACAAACACAGTCTGTTCCATTGATCTATATGTCACTTTATTTTCAGATATCTATCTACTGTTTGACAGAATGAAATGAATAGTCCATCAGGAAATATATACTTTATTCATTTTCTGACCTATAATTTTTCAAAATTTTAGGTATAAAACTGATTTCAGAAAAGTAAAAATAAGATTCCCATCTAAGGTTTTAAAAATCCACAAAAACATTCTTCATTATTTACCAATAGGACATTTTAATCATTTGATTCCTTCCCAAGTGGCTTAGTTTTCTGAAGTCTTCAAGAAAAACAGGATGTCTACTCATTACCCCAAATTTTCCTCAGAAGAGTCATTTTTCACCTGCCCCCAGTTTCTTCCAGCTCCTAAATCCATCAGTTTATTTGTTCAGCTTGTTCTGTAGAGGCATCTTATTTTGATACTTTATACTTTGATACTATATACTTTACTAAATTTTCTTGAAGTTTTCGGGATTCTACCTTCAGAACATTATGGTGGGCGGGGTAGATGTAAGCTCACAAATTACTACTCCTCACAGACTTTTTGATGATACGTTTCTTCTTTTTTTAAATGTTTTTATTTAAATTCCAGCTAGTTAACACAGTATAGTACTAGTTTCAGGTGTAGAATTTACTGATTCAATACTTACATACAATACCTGGTGCTCATCACAAGTGCCCTCCTTAATAACCATCACCTATTTAACCCTACCCCCCACCCCACCAGCCGCTCCTCTGGTAAACATCAATTTGTCTTCTATAGTGAAGAGTCTGTTTCTTGGTTTTCCTCTCTTCCCCACCCCTGCCCATGCTCATTTCTTTTGTTTCTTAAATTCCACATATGAGTGAAATCACCTGGCATTTGTCTTTCTCTGATTTATTTCTCTTATCGTAATACTCTAGATGCATCCACATTGTTACAAATGGCAAGATTTCATTCTTTTTTATGGATGAATAATATTCCACTGTGTGCGCGCACGTGTGTGTGTGTGTGTGTGTGTGTGTATGCCACATATTCTTTATCCATTCATCAGTCAATGGACATTTGGGTTCTTTCCATAATTTGGCTATTGTTGATAATGCTGCTATAAATATCAGGGTGCAAGTATTGCTTCAAATTAGTATTTTTGTATTCTATGGGAAAATACCAATTAGTGCAAATGCTGGATTGTAGTGTAGTTCTATTTATAACTTTTAGGGAGCCTCCATGCAGTTTTCTAGGGTGGCTGCACCAGTTTGCATTCCCAAAACAGTGCAAAAGAGTTCCTCTTTCTCCGCATCCTCACCAATATCTCTTGTTCCTGTGTTGTTAATTTTAGCCATTCTAACACGTATGAATTGATATCTCATTGTAGTTTTGACACGCATTTCCCTGATGGTAAGTGATGCTGAGAAACTTTTCATGTGTTTGTTGGAATCTGTATATCTTCTTTGGAAAAAATGTCTATTCATTTCTTCTGCCCATTTTTTAACTGAATTCTTTGTTTTTTGGGTGTTGAGTTTTATAAGTTCTTCATATATTTTGGATACTAACCCTTTATCAGATATGTCATTTGCAAATATCATCTCCCATTTCATAGATTGCTTTTTATTTTATTGTTTCATTTGCTATGCACCAGCTTTTTATTTTGATGAAGCTACAAAATTTATTTTGCTTTTGTATCTCTTGCCTCAGGAGACATACCTAGTAAGAAGTTGTTATGGCGAATGTCAAAGATGTGTTCCCCTCTAGGATTTTAATGGTTTCTTGTCTCACATTAGGTCTTTCTTTTTAAAAAAAAAAATTATTATGTTCAGTTAGCCAACATATAGTACATCTTTAGGTTTTTTTTTTATTATGTTATGTTAGTCACCATACAGTACGTCATTCATTTTTGATGTAGTGTTCAAAGATTCATTAGTTGTGTATAACACCCAGTGCTTATTGAATTTAATTTTGTGTATGGTAAGAAAGTGGTCCATGTTTTACATGTTACTATCCAGTTTTTCTAACACTATTTGTTGAAGGACTATCTTTTTCCCATTAGATATTCTTTTCTACTTTGTTAATTGATTAATTGACCACATAGTTGTGAGTTCATTTCTGGAGTTTCTATTCTGTTCCACTGATCTATATGTCGGTTTTTTTGTGCCAGTACCATACTGTCTTGATCACTACAGCTTTGTAATATAACTTGAAGTCCAGAATTGTGATGCCTCCAGCTTTTCTCTTCTTTTTCAAGTTTGCTTTTGCTATCGGGGGTCTTTTGTGGTTCCTTATAAATTTGAGGATGGATTGTTCTAACTATGTGAAAAATTCTGTTGGTATTTTGATAGGGATTGCATTAAATATGTATATTGCTTTTGATAATATAGACATTTTAACAATATTTGTTCTTCCAATCCATGAGTATGGAATGCTTTTCCATTTCTTTGTGTCATCTTCAATTTCTTTTATCAGTTTGGGTTTTTGTTTGTTTGTTTTTTTACTTTTCAGAGTGCAGGTTTTTTACACCTCTGGTTAGGTTTATTCCTAGATATCTTATTGTTTTTGATGCAATTGTAAATGGAATTGATTCTTTAATTTCTCTTTCTGCTGCTTCATTATTGATGTATAGAAATGCAACAGATTTCTGTACATTGCTTTTCTATCCTGTGACTTTACTGAATTCATGTATTGGTTCTAGCAATTTTTTGGTGGAGTCCTTCAGGTTTTCTACATAGATTATCCTGTAATTTGCAAATAGTGAAAGTTTGACTTCTTCCTTGCTGATTTGGATGTCTTTTATTTCTTTTTGTTAACCGATTGCTGTGGCTTGCACTTCCAGTACTACATTAATAACTGGTGAGAGTGGACATCTCTGTCTTGTTCCTGACAATAGAAGTAAAACTCTCAGTTTTTCCCCATGAAGGTTGATACTGGCTGTGGGTTTTTTGTATATGGTCTTATTATGTTGAGGTATGTTCCCTCTAACCCTACTTGTTGAGTGTTTTTAACATGAATGGGTGTTATACTTTGTCAAATACTTATTCTGCATCTATTAAGAGGATCACATGGTTCTTGTCCTTTCTTTTATTAATGTAGTGTATCATGTTGATAGATTTGCAAATACTGAACCACCCTTGCAACCCAGGAATATCTCCCACTTGATCATGGTGAATGATTCTTTTAATGTACTGTTGGATTCAGTTTGCTAGTATTTTGTTGAGAATTTTTGCATCCATGATCATCAAGGATATTGGCCTGTAGTTCTCTTTTTTAGCGGGATCTTTGTCTGGTTTTGCACTCAGGGTAATACTGGCCTCATAGAATGACTTTCCTAGCTTTCCTTTCATTTCTACTTTTTGTAATAGTTTGAGAAGAATAGACATCAATGCTTCTCTAAATATTAGCTGGAGGCATCAGAATTCCAATCTTCAAGCCATGCTACAAAAGTGTGATCATCAAGAGAGAATGGTACTGGCACAAAAATAGACACATAGATCAATGGAACAGAATAG
>NW_025409882.1:0-10470 GCF_002201575.2 Neomonachus schauinslandi
CTATTCTGTTCCATTGATCTATGTGTCTATTTTTGTGCCAGTACCATTCTCTCTTGATGATCACACTTTTGTAGCATGGCTTGAAGATTGGAATTCTGATGCCTCCAGCTAATATTTAGAGAAGCATTGATGTCTATTCTTCTCAAACTATTACAAAAAGTAGAAATGAAAGGAAAGCTAGGAAAGTCATTCTATGAGGCCAGTATTACCCTGAGTGCAAAACCAGACAAAGATCCCGCTAAAAAAGAGAACTACAGGCCAATATCCTTGATGATCATGGATGCAAAAATTCTCAACAAAATACTAGCAAACTGAATCCAACAGTACATTAAAAGAATCATTCACCATGATCAAGTGGGAGATATTCCTGGGTTGCAAGGGTGGTTCAGTATTTGCAAATCTATCAACATGATACACTACATTAATAAAAGAAAGGACAAGAACCATGTGATCCTCTTAATAGATGCAGAATAAGTATTTGACAAAGTATAACACCCATTCATGTTAAAAACACTCAACAAGTAGGGTTAGAGGGAACATACCTCAACATAATAAGACCATATACAAAAAACCCACAGCCAGTATCAACCTTCATGGGGAAAAACTGAGAGTTTTACTTCTATTGTCAGGAACAAGACAGAGATGTCCACTCTCACCAGTTATTAATGTAGTACTGGAAGTGCAAGCCACAGCAATCGGTTAACAAAAAGAAATAAAAGACATCCAAATCAGCAAGGAAGAAGTCAAACTTTCACTATTTGCAAATTACAGGATAATCTATGTAGAAAACCTGAAGGACTCCACCAAAAAATTGCTAGAACCAATACATGAATTCAGTAAAGTCACAGGATAGAAAAGCAATGTACAGAAATCTGTTGCATTTCTATACATCAATAATGAAGCAGCAGAAAGAGAAATTAAAGAATCAATTCCATTTACAATTGCATCAAAAACAATAAGATATCTAGGAATAAACCTAACCAGAGGTGTAAAAAACCTGCACTCTGAAAAGTAAAAAAACAAACAAACAAAAACCCAAACTGATAAAAGAAATTGAAGATGACACAAAGAAATGGAAAAGCATTCCATACTCATGGATTGGAAGAACAAATATTGTTAAAATGTCTATATTATCAAAAGCAATATACATATTTAATGCAATCCCTATCAAAATACCAACAGAATTTTTCACATAGTTAGAACAATCCATCCTCAAATTTATAAGGAACCACAAAAGACCCCCGATAGCAAAAGCAAACTTGAAAAAGAAGAGAAAAGCTGGAGGCATCACAATTCTGGACTTCAAGTTATATTACAAAGCTGTAGTGATCAAGACAGTATGGTACTGGCACAAAAAAACCGACATATAGATCAGTGGAACAGAATAGAAACTCCAGAAATGAACTCACAACTATGTGGTCAATTAATCAATTAACAAAGTAGAAAAGAATATCTAATGGGAAAAAGATAGTCCTTCAACAAATAGTGTTAGAAAAACTGGATAGTAACATGTAAAACATGGACCACTTTCTTACCATACACAAAATTAAATTCAATAAGCACTGGGTGTTATACACAACTAATGAATCTTTGAACACTACATCAAAAATGAATGACGTACTGTATGGTGACTAACATAACATAATAAAAAAAAAACCTAAAGATGTACTATATGTTGGCTAACTGAACATAATAATTTTTTTTTTTAAAAAGAAAGACCTAATGTGAGACAAGAAACCATTAAAATCCTAGAGGGGAACACATCTTTGACATTCGCCATAACAACTTCTTACTAGGTATGTCTCCTGAGGCAAGAGATACAAAAGCAAAATAAATTTTGTAGCTTCATCAAAATAAAAAGCTGGTGCATAGCAAATGAAACAATAAAATAAAAAGCAATCTATGAAATGGGAGATGATATTTGCAAATGACATATCTGATAAAGGGTTAGTATCCAAAATATATGAAGAACTTATAAAACTCAACACCCAAAAAACAAAGAATTCAGTTAAAAAATGGGCAGAAGAAATGAATAGACATTTTTTCCAAAGAAGATATACAGATTCCAACAAACACATGAAAAGTTTCTCAGCATCACTTACCATCAGGGAAATGCGTGTCAAAACTACAATGAGATATCAATTCATACGTGTTAGAATGGCTAAAATTAACAACACAGGAACAAGAGATATTGGTGAGGATGCGGAGAAAGAGGAACTCTTTTGCACTGTTTTGGGAATGCAAACTGGTGCAGCCACCCTAGAAAACTGCATGGAGGCTCCCTAAAAGTTATAAATAGAACTACACTACAATCCAGCATTTGCACTAATTGGTATTTTCCCATAGAATACAAAAATACTAATTTGAAGCAATACTTGCACCCTGATATTTATAGCAGCATTATCAACAATAGCCAAATTATGGAAAGAACCCAAATGTCCATTGACTGATGAATGGATAAAGAATATGTGGCATACACACACACACACACACACACACACGTGCGCGCACACAGTGGAATATTATTCATCCATAAAAAAGAATGAAATCTTGCCATTTGTAACAATGTGGATGCATCTAGAGTATTACGATAAGAGAAATAAATCAGAGAAAGACAAATGCCAGGTGATTTCACTCATATGTGGAATTTAAGAAACAAAAGAAATGAGCATGGGCAGGGGTGGGGAAGAGAGGAAAACCAAGAAACAGACTCTTCACTATAGAAGACAAATTGATGTTTACCAGAGGAGCGGCTGGTGGGGTGGGGGGTAGGGTTAAATAGGTGATGGTTATTAAGGAGGGCACTTGTGATGAGCACCAGGTATTGTATGTAAGTATTGAATCAGTAAATTCTACACCTGAAACTAGTACTATACTGTGTTAACTAGCTGGAATTTAAATAAAAACATTTAAAAAAAGAAGAAACGTATCATCAAAAAGTCTGTGAGGAGTAGTAATTTGTGAGCTTACATCTACCCCGCCCACCATAATGTTCTGAAGGTAGAATCCCGAAAACTTCAAGAAAATTTAGTAAAGTATATAGTATCAAAGTATAAAGTATCAAAATAAGATGCCTCTACAGAACAAGCTGAACAAATAAACTGATGGATTTAGGAGCTGGAAGAAACTGGGGGCAGGTGAAAAATGACTCTTCTGAGGAAAATTTGGGGTAATGAGTAGACATCCTGTTTTTCTTGAAGACTTCAGAAAACTAAGCCACTTGGGAAGGAATCAAATGATTAAAATGTCCTATTGGTAAATAATGAAGAATGTTTTTGTGGATTTTTAAAACCTTAGATGGGAATCTTATTTTTACTTTTCTGAAATCAGTTTTATACCTAAAATTTTGAAAAATTATAGGTCAGAAAATGAATAAAGTATATATTTCCTGATGGACTATTCATTTCATTCTGTCAAACAGTAGATAGATATCTGAAAATAAAGTGACATATAGATCAATGGAACAGACTGTGTTTGTATGTGCATGCACATGTATGTGTGTGAAATGAATTAATAACTTTAAGAAGGGATTACAAACATATCTATGGAAATCAGGCAGGTAATATAAATAAAGTGAGCTATTTAAGACAAAGGATCAGTAGGAACTGTGGTGAACTGGAAAGCAAATATGCTACTCAATTCAGTTTCCCTGTGGGACTATGGATCTATTGCCATATTCCCTGTGTTTTCAAGAAAGTCTCAAAACCTATATTTTTACATAAATACTCCAATTTTTAAATATTGGCAAATATTCTCTTATTGTTTTCAATACTGTGCATGCCGAACAAAATAATATCCAGGTTATTAGCCATCAATTTAAATTCTAGCATTCATTCATGCAGGAAATACTGAGGTTCTAATATTAATCACCATATCTTATCACCAAGGATAAAAACAGTGAAGAAAATGGACAACATATCTTCTGACATGGGACTTATCATACTAGGAGCAGAGTAACCAACACAATTTATAGCAATGCTTCTCATGTTCCTTGTTCATAAAAGTTGACAAAAACAGAAGAGTTTCAGTGGAACACATAAGGAAATATACATGCATTTCCATGTGTCATTTTTTTCTTCCTCTTCTTCAGTAAATAATTATTAATTCAAGTTGTGTATAATATTATTGTTAATATAACAATAATAATTATATTTTTTTAATTTTCCACTGTTTTCTAGGGAGTGTAGATACTGATAAATTAAGGGACATTTATTTGTTGAGCTTCTGCATGTGTGTATGTATAATATCCTGATCTAATATTCTGAGATGTTTAATTTCCACTGCCTCTATTCCTTGTATACATTATTCCTTCCCACTAATCTGGCAACAGAGATAGCTTTCTATATGTCTTGCCCTTGCTTGAAGGATGGACCTGTCTTAGAATAAATATGTTAATTAAGCTGCTGATTGGATTTTGAAACTTGCAGCACACATGATCATTTAAAAGCCAATGCATTTTGATTTATAAGAGCCAAGTATGATTAATAAAAATATTCCTGGAATTCTAAAATTTATTTATGGAATCAAAACTGAGAACATGGACTTTATGTCATCAACCACTAAGTGAGATTTTTTTGTTTTTGTTTTTTGGAAGGTGGGACCCATAATACCAGAGACCATTGTCTAGCTTCCCAAAATGTAGTATTCTAAAAGGTACAAGTCTCATAGGGATGTACCTTGGCAACAGACTAGCAATGGCAGTAAGAGGTGTTCAGGAAGATAGACTTCAAGGCAGCCTGCATATATCATGTATACCTCAACATGGTGCATGGAAAGCAACTATGTGCTCCAGAGCCCACAAGAAGAGATCAAGACAGTGCTGATAGAACCAGCTGTGAAGACACATACAATAAGAAGCAGGACATGATAAATTCACAATCTGCACTGACCAAAGTTAAAACTAGACGTGACTGAAATACATTAAATTGACAGGTTTAGGTTTTTCTGCCAGTTGTGAAAATGAGATTCATGAGCTGATTTGAATTACAGTAAAATAAAAGTTATGAGGCTTCATATCTGACTTTTGAAACAGTGCGATTTATATCTGCTACATGAGTTTGGAAGAGCTGAGGCAAACTTCAACAGTACCACTTAAGAAAGGAGCAAGATTTGGGGGCGCCTGGGTGGCTCAGTTGTTAAGAAAGGAGCAAGATTTAAAGGTCCAGGGGGAAAGATCTTGGATCCAAAAACATCCAAGTCAGCAAAACTAGGCAGTAAGGAGAAAGACTGAAAGTGGAAAGGAAGGAGGGGATGGAAGAATCACTGTCCCCTACCCAACACACACACACATATGCACAAATATTAATGCAACTAGGGAAACTTGGAAGGAGACATATGTCCACTGACAATTTTTACCACTAAACTCTATGCAATGTGCAATGTGATCCTTTCTGTGTTCCCACAAATGTTCAGTAAAACTCAATACAAAAAAGCAAACAAAAACAAAGAACAACAACATGTTCAATAAGATTAGAATTTCTTGTGAAAGCCAGTGAAAAGGTCAAGTTTTCTGTCAAGGTTTGTGGGAAGCCAAATTATGGTCACACTATGCAAATGGGGTATGTAGCCAACGGGTGAGCTTTAAAAAGTTAGTTATTTGTGAGAGAGTTCAATATAGGTATTATGTCTCAAATGTCTTTGTACTTCTCTGAACCTCAGCTATCTACTCTGCAAAATGAATATGAAGATATCTACCTTTTAAAATTACTCAAAGGATTAGAGATAATGTATTTTAAATGCCTAAAATGAAAAAAAAAAAAAATACCTAAGATAGTGTCTGGCACAACTTTGTAAGAAATAATGGCAATTACAGGGAGGAGTTAGATGGCAGAGAAGTAGGAGGACTCTGGGCATTCTTGTCCCTTGAACACAGCTGTATTGAGCTCAGATCACTTGGAACACCCAGGAAATTGATCTGAGGACTGGAAGAAGGCTCTCCATGGTTGGAGGGAGACAGCTTGGCAGGTGTGAGGTGCATGGAAGTGAATTGGAGTAGAGAAAAACGGTGATTCCGCAGAGGGGAGGGAACCCTTTCCACAGAGAGAGAAAACGGAGAGAAAGAGAGAGGAGTTGAGAGAGTGCAATGTTGGGTTCACACAAGATGAAAACCTCTCTAGACCATGGACTGGGGAGCAAAGGGTACAGAGTATCACAGGTTTTTTGCAAACAGCATGTAGCTCAAACTCAGGTTTTGGAAGTGTGGGACTTTCACCAGAGCTGTTGCCTGCTCTCCTGGGGAGAAGGAGGGTGCTTGCTGGGGAGCACACAAAGTGGTGTAGGGATCTCCTGGGTCACACTGGGAATGTTCCCCTTCCTGGAGTACATTTGGAGGAGGGTAGAGTGCCTCTCCAGGGACAAAAGACCTTGCAGGTACCAGCAAACAGCCTTTTATGGGAAAAGGACAGAAGTACATGCAGAGGGTGGATAACTGCGTTGCTGCTTTTCACAGTCCCACACCATAGATTTCATCCACTGAGCAGATGTTGTACTATTGTTCTGGGACAAAAGACACCAAAAACAATGTAGCAAGGCTCTTCTCTGTAGAAGAGGAGCAGGTCCATTCCATCCGGGTTCCTTTAAGATTTGGAGTTTTGAATCCCAGCCATGTGCCAAAGATAAAACACAGGAGAGCTGTGGAGCCGGGTGTGCTGATGTCCTTCACTTTTCTATGAGGTCTTCCTAAACAGCAGGGGTGTGAGATCTCCTGTCCAGGGGTGAAAGAGGGAGGTGGTACCCTTTTCCCCCTCACTGACAACATTGTGGGACTTCAGTGAGCAACACAGCAGCCCCCAGTGGAGACTGGTGCCACTTACACCAAACTCTGCCCCCCTGTGCCAGGGAAATGCATATTTACTGGGATAGATCTGACTCTGAGCCAGGGCAGCAGGCCTCTCCCCCAGAAGAATAGAATAGGCAGCACCATGCGTACACCAAGTCTAATGATCATAGAGTGCTTCAAAGAGTCACCTGCAGTTGTGGTGGAAATAGGACCAGGCTTTACTTCTTTGTTTTTTCTTTTATTTTCTTTGGAATCAGGCTTATAGTTTCTTTCTTTATTTTTTGGTTTTTTCATTCCCTTTCCATTTCTATTTTTTTCTTTTTTCCAGGCTTATTTTAACAAACAAATCAAAGCATATCTAGTTAAAGTTCTAAACACTCCTCACTGCAAGTGGGGAGGAGCTGTGCAGATGACTGACCAGTGGGAAAGAGCACCCAAAATGCAACAGCAGCATGCACACAACATACACCAGAAACACTTCCTTGAGTGCCAAGCTCTGGACAGTGTATGCCTCCTTTTTAATATAGCATTACTCTCAGGTGCTCTCAGGAAACGTAACAAGCTTTTAAATGACAGAAACTTAGCCAAAATGATAACACAGAGGAATTCTCCCCAAAAGAAAGGTCAAGAAGAAATCACAGCCAGTGACTTACTCAGAACAGACATAAGCAATATATCTGAACAAGAATTTAGAACAACAGTCATAAGATTATTAGCTGGGCTTGAAAAAAGCATAAAAGGCACCAGGGAGGGGTGCCTGCATGGTTCAGTAGGTTAAGCATCTGCCTTCAGCTCAGGTCATGATCCCAGGGTCCTGGGATAGAGCCCCGCATCAGGCTCCCTGCTCAGCAGGGAGTCTGCTTCTCCCTCTGCTCATGCTCTCTCTTACTCATTTTCTCTCTCTCAAATAAATAAAATATTTTTTAAAAAACTATAAAAAAAGAAGACACCTGAGAAATCCTTGCTGTAGAGATAAAAGACCTAAAACTAGTCAGGCTGAAATAAAAAATACTATAACTGAGGTGCAAAGCGACTGGATATAATCACAACAAGGATTGAAGAAGCAGAGGAGAGAATAGGTGATACAGGAAAAAATTATAGAGAATAATGAAGCTGAAAAGAAGAGGGAAAGGAAACTATTAGATCATGAAGGTAGACTTAGGGAAATCAGCGAGTCCATAAGATGAAAAAATATCTGTATTATAGAAGTCTCAGAAGAAGAGCCAGAAAAGGGGGCAGAAGATTTATTTAAACAAATTATAGCTGAGAACTTCCCGAATCTGGGGAAGGAAACAGGCATTCAAGTTCAAGAGGCACAGAGATTCCTCTCAAAATCAACAAAAACACATCAACACCATGACATATATTAGTGAAACTTGCAAAATACAAAGAAAAAGAGAGAAGTTTGAAAGTGGCTAGGAACAAAAGGTCCTTAACCTACAAAGGTAGACACATAAGATTAGAGGCAGACCTGTCCACTGAAACTTTGCAGTCCAGAAGACGTGGCAGGAAATATTCAAAGGGCTAAATGGGAAAAATATGCAGCCAATAATAATTTATCCAGCTAGGCTCTCATTTGGAATAGGAGATCTAGAGTTTCCAAGACAAGCAAAAACTAAAGGAGTTCGTGAACACTAAACCATCTCTGCAAGACACATTAAAGGGGTAGTGTGACCAAAAGTAACAAAGAATAGAAAGAAACAGAGACAATCTATAGGAATAGTAACTTTACAAGTAGTACAATGGCACTAAATTCATCTCTATCAATTATTACTCTGAATGTAAATGGACAAATGCTCCAATCAAAATGCATAGGTTATCAGAATGGATAAAAAACAAGATCCATCAATATGCTGCTTACAGGAAACTCATTTTAGACCCAAAGACACCTCCAGATTGAAAGTGAGAGGGTAGAGAACCATTTATCATGGTAAAGGACATTGAAAAAAAGTTGGAGTAGCCATACTTACATCAGACAAACTAAATTTTAAACCAAAGACTGTAATAAGATGAAGAAGGGCACTATATTATAATAAAGGGGTCCATCCAATAAGAAGATCTAACAATTGCAAATATTTATGCCCCTAAATTGGGAGCACCCAAATATATAAATCAATTAATAACAAACTTAAACTCATTGATAATAATACAATAAGGTAGAGGACTTTAACATCCCACTCCCAGCAATGGACAAATCACTGAAGCATGCTTAGAAGATCAACAAGGAACCAAGGGCTATGAATGACACACTGGAACAGATGGACTTCACCAATATATTCAGAGTATTTCATCCTAAAAAGAGCAGTGCTATGAAACTTGAAGTAAATCACAACAAAAAAATTTGGAAAGACCACAAATACATGGAGGTTAAAGAACATCCTACTAAGGAATGATTGGGTTAACCAGGAAGTTAAAGAAGAGATAAAAAAAAAATACATGGAAGCAAATGAAAATGAAAACACAATAGTCCAAAGCCTTTGGGATGCAGCAAAGGCAGTCCTAAGAGGGAAGTATATAGTAATGCAAGTCTTCCTCCAGGAGCAAGAAAAATCTCAAATACACAATGAAACCTACACCTAAAGGAGTTGGGAAAAGAACAGCAAATAAAGCCTTATCTAGCCAGAGGAGGGAAATAATAAAGATTAGAGCAGAAATCAATGATATAGAAATAAAAAAATCAGTAGAACAGATCAATAAAATTAGGAGCTGGATCTTTGAAAGAATTAACAAACTTGATGAACCCCTAGCCAGATGTACCAAATAGAAAAGAGAAAGGATGCAAATACGTAATACCATGAATGAAAGAGGAGAATCACAACAACACTACAGATATACAATTATAAGAGAATATTATGAGCAATTATATTCCAACAAATTAGGCATTATGGAAGAAATGGATAAATTCCTAGAAACATACAAACTACCAAAATTGAATCAGGAAGAAATAGAAAATCTGAACAGACCCATAATCAGCAATGAAATGGAATCAGTCATCAAAAATCTCCCAACAAACAATTCAGGGATGGATGTCTTCCCAGTGGAATTCTACCAAACATTTAAAGAATTAATTCTTATTCTTCTGAAGCTGTTTCAAAAAATAGAAATGAAAGGAAAACTTCCAAACTCCTCCTATGAAGCCAATATTACCTTGATTCCAAAACCAAAGACCCCACTAAAAAAGAGAATTACAGACCAATATCCCTGATGACTATGGATGCAAAAATTCTCAAGATGCTACTAGCTAATTGAATCCAACAGTGCATTAGAAGGATTATTCACCATGATCAAGTGGGATTTATTCCTGGGCTGCAGGGTGGTTTAATATTCACAAATCAATCAACATGATATACCACATTGATAAAAAAAAAAAAAAAGGATAAGAAACATATGATCCTGTCAATAGATGCAGAAAAGGCATTTGACAAAATTGAGCATCCTTTATTGAAAAACCCTCAAGAAAGTAGGGATAGAAGAAGCATACCTCAACATCATAAAGGCCATATATGAAAGACCCACAGCTAATATCATTCTCAATGGGAAAAAACTGAGAGCTTTCCTCCTAAGGTCGGGAACCCGACAGGGCTGTCCACTCTCACCACTATTATTTCACAGAGTACTGGAAGTCCTAGCCTCAGCAATCAGACAAAATAAATAAATAAATAAATAAATAAATAAATAAATAAATAAATAAA
>NW_025409883.1:0-7808 GCF_002201575.2 Neomonachus schauinslandi
TGAGCAGCACGTTCAGGCAGGGAAATTCTGGGCGCTGGAAAAACTCCTGGGGTTATTGGTCCAGCCATGTACACAGGAAGGAGGAGATGGCCCTGGGGACAGACAGGTAAGCAGGGAGTCAGAGGTCAAGGCACCCTCCCACACAGATGTCCCAGGGAACCCCTGAATGTCAGAGACCGGGCCTACTCCTTGTCCACCTGTGATCTGGAAGGACTGCCTGACACAGGCCTGGTCACAGAGGACAGGCTGCCAAAAGCCTTTGTGAGGGGGAGCCCTTGATCAATGGTGTGGCCATTTCTGTCCTTGTTGGGGGAGTCCGGACACACTCGTCAGTCTGTGTCCTTGCACACTTGCCACTTGGATTCAACTGCATGCGGCCAGGGAGGGGTGGTGTCGGGCCTGTTCACTGCCCTCACTGCACACATCACTGCTCTGTGAATATCCAGCCAAGGAGGGAGCAAAGGGACTCTGGTCGTGCCAGGCCTTCCCAGGACCCTCCCAATACCTCCGGCTTTACCTACGGTGCCTAATGCTGCCTCATTCACTAGGTGCCATGAGTGGGTCTCTTTCCACTGACACTCATCTCCCACAGGGTGGGGGACGTCTGTCCCTGAGCTCTCACTGGGTCTCCTGAGCACCTGCTGAGCACCCAGTGTCCAGGTTCCACCAGATCGCTGAGTGTGATGGCCCCACACTCCTTGTTGTGGGTCCCGGGATTGGGGTAGAGACAGGGCTGGGAGGGGGCAGGGATGGGCAATGACTCTCTTAGGGGCTGAAGCTGTGCTCCAGCCCCTCTGCTCTCCCACAGTGCCCACAGCCCACCCACAGCTCCCCTTTTCCCAGATTCCTAAAACAGGAGTCACAAATGTGTGGGATGAGGGTCCAGCAGCCCCCCATCTCACAGTCCCCTCGCTGCCCTCATGGGGAGGGAATTCCCTCCTGTAGTAGCCGAAGCCCACTCACATGTTCCGCTGCTCCAGGGCTCCGCCGAGCTCATCAGAAGTAGAGAGAATGCCCCCATATCTAGAGGAGGCCAGAGGGGCACCACATGAAATGTCCTGTGGATGCCACATCCCATCATGTCTAGTGTCACTCTCTGACCCCCGACTGGTCTGGAGCCCTGGGGTGCTGTCTGCTTTGTGCAGGGGCCAGTCAGCTCCTAGGGAAGCACCTGCACTGAGTGGGGCTTCCTGAATGCTTGATGAATTGAAGGGCCCCATCCACCCCATCACAGATATCTGAGTGGGCCTGGGCCCCCTGCTCAGCCCCAGGCATCCCTGCTCTGGTTTCACCCAGGACACGGAGCCCAGATGGAGTCTCAAATCTCCCTTTCAAATGGCAAAACAGCCCAGCTCGAGACCATAGAGACAGTGAGGGATGAGGCAGAGGATTCCTCGTGAGGAGCAGGACAATGATAAATGAGCACAACCACAGCCCCTCTAGCAGGCCTTTCTGCAGGCCCAGGCCCCCAGGTGTACTTTCCCTAAAGGACACCACTGAGTCCCTATAATAAGTCTGCCCCAGTCAGAGGAGCAAACCGAGGCTCGAGGAAGTTTGGTGACATTCCCAAGACTCACAACCAGGCAGTGGCCAGATCTCACTGGGCTGTGGAGGGGCAGGGTGCTCACGTTGTAAAGAAGAGGTCCAGCACCTCGGGGTGGTGGCAAAAGCTGTGTAAGTGCCCAGGAATGTGGAGATGTGGCTGAGGTCTCTGCCTACGAAGACGGGTACCAGGTGTTATTGGGATCTCCAGCAGGTCAGCCCGGTTGGTCCAGAGCACAGGGGTCTCATTCCTCTCTGTGGCTGACTGCTGATCCTGTCCTCGCTGCCCCCAGGTCACTCTCGTCCTGACTGGATGCTACAGGGTCATAGTCAAGGAACCTCAAGCCCTGCATTCAGGCGAACTCTCCCCACGCTTGTCCTGTTCCACATCACTGGCTACTCTGCCCCAAGCTGGCACATGCGCAGCGCTCTCCTCTCAGCTCACCCAAGGCACTGAGCGCACTTCAGGCCCCTGGAGCTGGGGCTGGTCCCTGGTCACCAGGGTGGTGGGGCCCACACACCAAGATTAACCATGAGATCGACGGGGTACTCGACATACTCCGACATCCAAGCAATAAGCTACACAAATGCTCATCTTTTCCCCTACAGCAGAACCACGAGTATCTGCACTGCTTTGCCAGGATGGAGCAGGCAACTGACAAAAGCAGCCCCGGCCCCATATGAGACACCTGGGAATACTGAGTGTGGGAAGCCTTGGACCGCATCAGGCTGACTGTCACCACTTAAAAGCTGCTTCCGAAAAATTTGGGGGGTTGACTCCCTCTACCCTGGAAGGTATGCAGGTGGTTGGGAGGCAGCCTGAGCTACCTAGGCCTGCCCAAGCCTGGCTGATGGGGTTCTTACTGCGCATGAACACGCTGTGCATCAACAGGGCAAGAAACGGGAGAGGCCGGTCACCGGAGCAGGCTTCTGGGGGCACAAGGCCACCTGCCTCATTCCAAACTCTAATTACACAGTTTTCCCTTGAGGGCAGAGATAGAGAAACCAATCTTGCCAGGACAGAGCCAGACAGGCTGGGTAGGGCATCTTCCAGCAAGACACACTGGGGAGCCTTTACTGCTGGTCAGGCCCGGGACCCCATCCAGAGTGGGTCCAAACGGGTTCTGACTCTGGCCAGTTGAGAACTGCAGCCTCCACGGAGGTATCACATTGCCTGATTTCAAACTCTACTACGAAACTCTAATAATCAAAACAGTAGGGCACTCAGACATACAGGTGAATAGAATCGAACAGAGAGCCCAGGAGAAGCCATGCATATAAAGGTCCATCAACTGATGGCAAAGGAGGCAAGTCCATACAAGGGGGGAAGGACAGTGTCTTCAATAAAGGGTGCAGGAAAGACCGGACATGCGTAAGAATGAAATTGGACTACTGTCTTCCAGCATACACAAAAATAAACTCAAAATCAATTACAAACTTGACAGTTAAGACTGAAACAATAACACTTCTAGAAGAAAACATAGTCAGGAAGCTCTTTGACATTGGTCTTAGGGATATACTTTTTGGACCAGTCCCCTCAGGCAAGGGCCACAGAAGCTAAAATAAACAAGTGCCTTCATAGCAAACTGAACAGCTTTTGCAAAACAAAGGAAACCTACAACATAAGGAAAAGGCAACCCAGTGAAAAGGAGAAAACATACGCAAAAGGTACATCCAGTGGGAGTTAATACTGAGAATATGTAACGAACTTATACAACTTCATGCCAAACCACAAATAACCTGATTTAAACACGGGTAGAAGACTTGAATCGACTCTTTCCCAAAGAAAACACAGGTGGCCAACAGGCTTCCGAAAAGCTGTTCAACATCACTGATCCTCAGGTATCAAAACCACAATGAGATATGACTACCTACCTATCAGAGTGGCTATTACCAAAAAGACAAAAATAACAAGTGTTGGCGAGGATGTGGAGAAAATGGAACCCTCGTGCACTGTTGCTGGGAATGTGCATTGGTGTAGCCACTATGGAAGGTCCTCAAAAAATTAAACATAGAAATACTGTATGACCCAGCAAATCCACTTCTGGGTATATACATGAAGAAAACAAAAAAACACCCATCCGGAAAGATATACACATCCTTGTGTTTCTGGCAGCATTATTTACAAGGACCAAGATACTGATGCAACCCTAAGTGGCTGTTGATAAATGTATAAAGAAGATGAGGTATGTATACATAAGGAATATAACTCAGCGGGAACAAGGAATGCAATCTTAACATTTGCAACAACTTGAATGGACCTAAGAGTATTATGCTAAGTGAAATGAATCACAGAAAACAAATCTACTACGATTTCACTTATATATGGAATCTAAAAAACAAAACAGTGAAACAAAACAAAACAGAACCAGACTCATAGATGCAGGAAGCAAGCTGTTGGTTACCAGAGGGGGAAGAAGGGGTCAGGGGCAGATGATACAGGTGAGGGGATTAAGCGGTACAAACTTTGAGTTATAAAATAAACAGGCCATGGGGATGGAATATACACATAGGGAATATGGTCAATATAATTCCAGTCACTTTGTAAGATGACGGATGGTAACTAGACTTACCCTAAGGATCATTTCGTAATGTATAAAACTACTGGATCACTCTGATGTTGATCCACCTCAAACTAGAAGATAATGTGTATCAATGATACTTCAATTTAGCAATTGATTAAACTGAAGAAATACAAAATAAAACTGCTACCTCACAAAGATTCTGGGGCTGGGCTCCCCCTACCAAGCATACTGGGCAGTTGCTTGGGGCCAGGCCCCAGCTGCCCAAGACCTGCTGAAGGAGTGTGCCCTGCACATGCAGGGCTGCTCAGTGCAGGGTTCCCAGGGATCTGGAACAGGGCAAGAGTTTGCAGACGCTGGTTCCAGGAGCTGGCGCTCGGGGTACAAGGGGTTTGTACAGTCACATGCCTTCTTTGCACAACACAGCCTAGGCTCACCTTAGTCACAGCTGGAGGATACTGGACTAGCCAGGGCAAGGAAGGGCCACTGGCTGGGAATTCCTCCAATAAGAGACAGCTGTGCTGTCTGGCAAGGGAGACACCTGGGCCCCAATCAGGCAACCGGTCCAGACGTACTGTGCATGGACTGTGCCTGTGGGCCTAGCGGTTCAGGGTTGCCTGGGATCTGGAACAAGGCGAGTGTCCAGGTCATAGGCTCCGTCTCTACACGGATAAGGGGTATGTCTAACTTCAAGGCATAACCTGCAGAAATGAGCATAAGTTTCCCAAAGGCACAACTGGAAGAGACTAGAATATATTCCCAGGGAGGTGCTAGTTGGCTGGAAGGTGATTCTTCCAAGAACAGTCCTCTGGGTTCCCTGGTTCTGGAAGAGCCCTGGACCCGATTAGGCTACAAGTCCAAATAAGGATTTGCAGCTGCTGCCTCAATGTGATTCTCAGGGAATGAGCTGGGGACAGTGCTCCCCAAATCTGGGGCTGGAGGCCCTCCCACCTGCTCTGTGCTGCCCTGCAATCAGGTGAGCTCCAGGGGAAGCTGGTGGCCTCTTAGGCTGAAGTCACACATTTCCCACTCTCGGGGGTCTTCATCCATTCTTGCTCACCACAAGTCCCTCTCCATTGGGTTGCTTGGGCCCCATGGTAGGAAGAAACTCACCGGCTGTGCCCGCACCGCACCGTGCTCGGGCCTCCAGAGGAGGCTCCACAGTGCAAGAACCTGGGCTTTGCTCACTCGCAGCCAGAGCAGGGCTGTCTCCAAACAGGCACCTAGAAATTCTGCAGGAAGGATGGATCCTGCCACCAAGTCAGGGATGGAGGAGACCAGGAGCTCTACTCAGGTAGAAATCTTGTAGAGTCAAAAACTCCACCTCCCAGCCTGTGGGAGGAGTCTCCCACATGATCCAAGCAGCCTCTATTAGAGAGCACACCCCTGTCCCTCACAGCTACTCCAGCCCCGAGAGACCCTGTGATATCTAATCCCAAAGCAACCTCGGGGGCCAGCACTGATGTGGGGAACAAAGGCAGAAGAAAAATTATTAATTATTTAATTATTAATTATTTAATTATTAAATTTCCTTATACCTACAGCCCACTGATAAACCCTTGAAACAGGCAGAGGGACATTCCTCTAGGGACTCAACTGCCTCTATTGATACTCTGCTAAGGGGGAAAGGCAACCCTATCCCGAAAGCACCCCCAACCCCCAGATCCCATAGGTCCAACTTTAGTATATAAAACTTCCTTCGGAAACTTCCTTAATCTCTAAACCCCCCAAGATATGTGTTGGTAATCACACCCCAAGCAGATGGCCCACCGATATACATCTGAAGGTTCTCATGACTCAGGTTTTATTAGGTGGTAATAAATGACCTTTTCCCAACAATAGCTAGCCCCCTCAAGGTCCTGGAAACCTTGCTTCCAAAGTTCCTTAGAGACTTACCCTATCCCTAACCCCCTCCCAACTCGAGAGTATATAATGGGCCACTCCTCATGACCCCAGTGCAGCTCTTCCTGAGCTTTCATAAAACCACCTTTTTGCACCAAAGAGGTCTCAAGAATTCTTTCTTGGCCATTGGATTTGACCTCTAACGTTCTTTCCTACATCAGTCCCACCTCCCAGAACTTTCCCATCCTCCCATCTTGGGAGTGGACTTCGACTTTAATTAGGTGTTTGGTGGTTGCTACATCCCTGCTGACTGCCTCGATTCAAGCATGGATCAGATCCCTGCATGAATCTTCTCCTGGAGGATCCAGGAACTGAGGCCTCCCTTCACACAATGCAGACTCAGGGGTAACAGCTTCAACTGATGCCTGAGGGCCACCAATTGGCACCTGCTGCTTCAGAATGATTGGGAGTGGGGGGCGCTCCCATCCTCTACACTGTGCAAGCATTTGGGGATAAGCACTAACTCCCCAGGCCCGGAGGGCCCCAGTGCCCAAGGTCTGCAGAAGGACTACATGCTGTGCATGTGCAGCTGTGCAGACCAGTATCGGGAGGGATCTGGAACTGGCAAGGGTCTGGGAGTCCTGATCACAGGATTCAGCTCTTGCAGGACCAAGTTTGTGCCTAATTGGAAGCTCTACTCAGCACAAGTGGGCATGGTCCCCCTGAAGGCCAAGATGGAGGAAATGGTAGTGCCCTCCCTGCACCAGCCCAGCCCCCTGGCTAGGGTCTCTTTCACTGAGAGACCTGCTTACTGGTCAGTCCAGGCCACTATCAGGAAGTCAGTGCAAACAGGGACTGGTAGTCCCCACTTGAAAGCTGCCCTCAGGAAGATTTGGGGGGCACTGGGCACTGTCCCCTCTGGAGGCTATGCAGCTTTGGGGGACCAGCCTGAGCCTAACAGGCCCCAAGAGCCAAAGGCCAACTAACAGAGTACATACTGCACATGTGTGGGAGACACAGGTCAGGGGAGCCTGGGATCTGACCCAGGGCATCTGTAGGGACAGGCTGAGTTTTAGTAGTGAGCTACTGGGGGACCAGGACATGGCCTAATTACAAGTGCTAGTCTGCACAAATGTGCCAATTCTTCCCCCTGAAGACACACCTAGAGGAATCTGGACTGCCCTGTCAGGCAAGGCAGTGCAGGATGGGTTGAGATTTCCTCCAGTAAGAGACACCCAAGAGCCTTGATTATGGTAGCCTGGGACCCCATCAGGCAGCCAGTCTAAGTGGGGAGTGACTGAGCCAGGTTGAAGCTGCCACCTCAGAAAGAGTTTTGGGGAGTGAGCTCTGTCCACCCCGGGAACGCTGCAGGTTCAGGGGACCCGACTAAGCCCAACGGGCCTGGTAAACCGGGGCAGCCCAACACTGCTGGCCAACAGTGTAGACACTCTTGGCACACACTACTTGTCTCTCCTGGTTAAGCACCCCATATCCTCTCCTGTCTTTACCTGCTAGACCTAACCGGCTATCACCTGCATGTCTCCATACTGATTGTCTGCATCATATTATGCATATATCTTGGATTTCTTTCCTGTCCTTTCCTTTCCTTTGCTTCCCCTCCCTCCCTCCCTCCATCTCTTCCTTCTTCTTTCCTCCTTTCTTTCTTTCATTCTTTGTTTCTTTCTTCTTTCTTTTCTCTCTTTCTCCCTCCCTTCTCTCTCTCCTACCTCACACCCATGCCCCTCCCTCCCGTCCTTCCTCTTTCTTTCCTTTCTTTCCTTCGTTCTTCCCTTCTTCCTTCCTTTCTCTCTCTCTTTCTCCCTCCCTTCTCTCTCTCCTACCTCCCACCCACGCCCCTGCCTTCCTTCCTTCCTTCCTTCTTTCCTTCCTTCCTTCCTTCCT
>NW_025409883.1:7908-10468 GCF_002201575.2 Neomonachus schauinslandi
CGCTAACTGGGACACATTAATTTGTCCAAAGCTTTTATCCCCTTGCTTGGCACAGTATCCAAATAAGCTGTGGCCCTAAGGGTAGTTTTTCTAAGTATGTCACAGCCACACCTTTCAGGTGGTGAAATTCATGCAGCTCCAGACTTAAACCAGTTCCTGACGGTTAGCAGATGCTGTAGGACATTGCTAACCATGCTGGAGAAGGTTATCCTTTGACACCTGCGCCACTGTGGATGAGAGAGAGGGGAAACACTGGCCTTCCTCCTTCTCAAGGATGTGCCTGGAGGCGTGGATTGGATAGGAGAATGGCTGCCTCCCTTCTGTCACCCGCTCAGTGTCCACGTGCCCTGCACCCACCGGAAGTGGGATTGTCTGTTTGCCAGAGTTGCAGTGGCCTGAAAATAGTCCTTTCATTTTCAGGGGAATGGACCCCATTCTGGAGAAAAGGGAGCTTTTAATACATTCTGCAGTTACGCTTAAGCACTGCTCACTGGGGTCTCTCTTTATACATCAAGTAAAAGGATCCCTCCCCGCAGTATGCAATGAGACAGAGGTCCTGTCTGCACAACAACTTTGTGTCCTTACACAGAATTACATCCACGTGGGGAGCACGGTGCCTCAGCAGGAAGTCCGGAGCAGCACGGTGACCACAGTGCAGTCAGACAGTCCTTCCGCTGCCTACCTCTGTGGCCTCCCCCTGGCCTCCTGGATGACAGGGGGCACTGCTGCCCCACCTCTGCCCTGTGCACCAGTTGCCCAGGTGCGAATGCAAATGCAACCTCACGAGTCTGGAGCCGCATTGGGCCGGCAGCTCCCTTTCCCCTACTAGTGGTACCCGGCATAGCCGGAGCTCTGCTTGTTGTAGAGCTAAAGACAATCAGCTCAAGGCCATCTGGGTTGGTTAGACTGCCACTGCCCAGCGTGAACGTGGGGCCATGCGTTTCTGAACACGAAGGCAGTGAGTGTGTTCGGTGGGTGCTGACCGGGTTCATGGTATTACAAGGAAGGGAAAGCTGTGTTGTATGATGGGAGAACCAGGGATTTAGAGTATAGGGCGTCTTTACACTGTTGGCCCCAAATATAGTGAGCAAGTTCCCTTAGATTCCTTATATACAAGAAAAGTCACCTGCCTTTCTCATGTGGATTATAGCATTATAGTTCTCTTGGTTGAACTACTCAACAAAAGTCCCACTAGTAAGGGGGACTGGTGGGCTCAGTCTGTAGAGCATGTGACTCTTGATCTTGGGGTCCTGAGTTCAGCCCCATGTTAGGTGTAGAGTTTCCTTAAAAAAAAAAAAAAGAGAGAGAGAGATTTTACTTAATACCTTAGAAAAAGGGTGGTGGACCTGAGTGGCTCAGTTGGTTAAGTGTCTGACTCTTGATCTCACCTCAGGTTTGATCTCAAGGTTGTGAGTTCAAACCCTGCTTTGGGCATGCAGCCTAACAAAAAAATTGTTTACTTAAAAAAAGAATTCTCTTTTTTCACTATATATTCATTTTCTTATGTTTTCGATTTTCCCTGCTATTATACATGCTTACTGACATAATTTTTATGAGTCTATGATAGTCCATTTAGAGGTTTGCACTATGTGAACTCTTCCTCACATCCTATGTGAGAACTTGGTGGACCCAGGTCCTCTGGGGTCTTTGTCTGTGTTCTCATCTCATTATATCTTTTTCTCTTGTCTCTACTAAGGAAATCGTAGGAAACAGAAATTTGCACCTACCCTAGTGCTATGGTTCTGAGTAGCAGGTGAGAAACCTGTGTTTCTCTCTAGCATGCTCCTCCTCAGGGTAACACATTTACTGGCCAGCTCTCACCTCTTCTCAGTGTCTCATTTCCTGCCCCTTCCCATGGCCACCTGTGATTGTCAGTCTCTGACCTTTCTTTGCGCAAATGGTGGTTGCTAAGGGCTCCCTCAGAGCACCGTCAGCACGTAAACAAAAAGAGAAGGAAGGTCACCCATGAAACCCAAAAGGCTGGGTGCTTCTTCAGAAGGAAGATGTACAGCCCATCACCTGGCCCATCCCCCAGGCAGGCAGGAGGTATTTGGGGGGATGGGAGAGCAAACCAAGGCTGCCTTTTTCCATGTGGTATCCCAGGCCTTGGACCACAGAGTTTTCTCTGTGCCCCTCCGTGTTGCTCTGTGCACACTTCAGTAGCCTCGGCAATGGTGATGCCCACTGGCTGTGCTTACCAGACCTCGCTCCTCTGGGAGACTTTTGAGCCAAGTGACCTGCCAGTGCGACCTCCTAAGGACCATTTTCATCTGCAGAGTAAGCTCTGCTGCAGAAGCTGTGTGGCCAACAGGAGAATGGGTGTCCCGGATTAGCAGAGAAGTTTTGCTCATGGATCATTGCCATGGTCTTCTACTTCCTTTCAGTGACTGCTTCCGAATGTCCAATCAAGTTCAGCTCTGTTGGGGTAAGAAAGAGAATTCACCTCAGCAGCTGACTTTGATTTCTACAAAACAGGATGTCTGAATGTGTTGATGGGGATCGGAAGGTTGTGATCAGGGTCAGCTCTGCATAATTCACTGACACTTTCTCAGAGCTGTGG
>NW_025409884.1:0-10462 GCF_002201575.2 Neomonachus schauinslandi
ACTACTGGGTATTTACCCCAAAGATACAAAAGTAGGGATCCGAAAGGTACGTGCACCCCGATGTTTATAGCAGCAATGTCCACAATAGCCAAACTGTGGAAAGAGCCAAGATGTCCATCGACAGATGAATGGATAAAGAAGAGGTGGTATATATATACAATGGAATATTATGCAGCCATCAAAAGGAATGAGATCTTGCCATTTGCAACGATGTGGATGGAACTGGAGGGTATTATGTTGAGCGAAATAAGTCAAACAGAGAAAGACATGTATCATATGACCTCACTGATATGAGGAATTCTTAATCTCAGGAAACAAACTGAGGGTTGCTGGAGTGGGTGGTGGGGTGGGAGGGATGGGGTGACTGGGTGATAGACACTGGGGAGGGTATGTGCTCTGGTAAGCGCTGTGAATTGTGCAAGACTGTTGAATCTCAGATCTGTACCTCTGAAACAAATAATGCAATATATGTCAAGGAAAAAAAAAAGAAGAAGAAGAAGACGGTAGCAGGAGGGGAAGAATGAAGCGGGGGAAATCGGAGGGTTAGACGAACCACGAGAGACGATGGACTCTGAAAAACAAACTGAGGGTTCTAGAGGGGAGGGGGGTGGGAGGATGGGTTAGCCTGGTGATGGGTATTGAGGAGGGCACATTCTGCATGGAGCACTGGGTGTTATGCACAAACAATGAATCATGGAACACTACATCTAAAACTAATGATGTAATGTATGGGGATTAACATAAGAATTTTAAAAAAAAAGAAAATCATTTCTTTGTATGTCACTACCTTAACTGCTCTTCCTGAGAATGCACTTTGACATACTGGTGGTTATAGCTGATCATGGGGATTTTTCTGGACATTAGGATCCTGTCCTGTTACACAGCTTGTGTCCACCATGCCTACCATAGTCACTGGCAAAAAACAAAATTATGATAAAATACATATCTCCAAGTGGAATCTACACAGAAAGACGAATATGGATAAAATAGAGTGACAATATATGGTCTTAGGGTCAAACCTAGCTTTAAGGATGATGAGGCAAAATATTAAATTATATATTTATTGCTAAATATTGCAAAATATTTCTTTCTGAGGCACTTCATCTATTCATTGAATTACAGTATATCAGAGTCCATTTGTAAAGTATATTCATTAAGATTAAAAACTGGTGGCATGTTTGGGGTTTTAGTAAATTATTTTATGGATTCCTGTTGAAAATTTCCTATGCTACACACAAATACAATTCCTTCCCTTTCTCTAAATGAAGTGTATCCCAATATTCAAAATTTTGCCATAACCTCTAAAGGTGCAGTTAATGAACATTATCAGTATCATCCATTATATATGATCCTCATAACCACAGGATGACTCACCAACAAGCTTGGATTTCTGTCCATGATATGATTCAGAGTCATAAGTTTTGTGCACATATGCATGTCCTTCTAAACTTTCCATGTTACCTCAAAGGGGCCTCAATGGAGTCATTTTTATAATATAGTTACATGAGATAAACTTGAGGAACAGAGTAATCTTAAAAGCTAATTTCAAGTATCAGGAAAAAAAATGCCTAGGATAAGAAGAATCAGATTATTACAAATACCATGTGCTCTGCCTGATTTGATTATTATATCACTAAGCTATTGCTGCATACAAAGCATCCTAAAATAAAATGGCTTAGTATAGGGGTGCCTGGGTGACTCAGGTGGTTAAGCATCTGCCCTCAGCTCAGATCATGATCCAGCGGCCTGGTAATGAGCCCGCCAACAGGCTGCTTGCTCAGCAGGGAGTCTGCTTCTCCCTCTCCTTCTGTCCCTCCACCCTGCCACTCATGCTCTCTCTCTAGGTTTGCTCTCTCTCTCACGTAAATAAATAAAATCTAAAAAAAAGTCTAATATAATGTCTTTATTATCAAAGGGGATTGTAGGGTAGACAACTGTTCTGATCTCTGCAAGGCTTCTCATGAGTTTGAAGTCAGTTGTGAGTCTGTACATTGTGTTTCTAAGGGTCATTCAAGAGGCATGTGGCTGTAGTCCTCTTCCGTCTTGAACCAATTTATGTCATTTTACTCCTTTCAAATATGTAGGTAAAATGTTGTTAAAATGTCTATGCTACCCAGAGCAATCTATACCTTCAACGCCATCCCAATCAAAATTCCAATGACATTTTTCAAAGTGGTGGAAAAAACAATCCTAAAATTTGTATGGAATCAGAAAAGACCCCAAATCGCCAAGGAGATATTGAAAAAGAAAAACAAAGCTGGGGGCATCACGTTGCCCAATTTCAAGCTATGTTACAAAGCTGTGATCACCAAGACAGCATGGTACTGGCACAAAAACAGACATACAGACCAACGGAACAGAATAGAGAGACTAGATATGGATCTTCAACTCTATGGTCAAATAATCTTTGACAAAGCAGGAAAAAACATGCAATGGAAAAAAGACAGTCTCTTCAATAAATGGTGCTGGGAAAATTGGACAGCCACATGCAGAAGAATGAAACTCGACCATTCTCTAACACCACTCACAAAGATAAACTCAAAGTGGATGAAAGACCTCAATGTGAGACAGGAATCCATCCAAATCCTAGAGGAGAACATAGGCAGTAACCTCTTGGACATCGGCCACAGCAACTTCTTTCAAGATACATCTCCAAAAGCTAGTGAAACAAAAGCAAAAATGAACTTTTGGGACTTCATCAAGGTAAAAAGCTTCTGCACAGCAAAGGAAACAGTCAACAAAACAAAGAGGCAACCCACAGAATGGGAGAAGATATTTGCAAATGACACTACAGATAAAGGGCTGGTATCCAAGATCTATAAAGAACTTCTCAAACCCAACACCCAAAAAACAAATAAGTCAAAAAATGGGCAAAAGATATGAAAAGACACTTCTCTGAAGAAGACATACAAATGGCTAACAGACACATGAAAAAATGTTCATCATCATTAGCCATCAGGGAAATCCAAATCAAAACCACATTGAGATACCACCTTACACCAGTTAGAATGGCAAAAATGGACAGGGAAAGAAACAACAAATGTTGGAGAGGTTGTGGAGAAAGGGGAACCCTCTTACACTGTTGGTGGGAATGCAAGTTGGTACAGCCACTTTGGAAAACAGTGTGGAGGCTCCTCAAAAATTTAAAAATAGAGCTACCCTATGACCCAGCAATTGCACTCCGGGGTATTTACCCCAAAGACACAGATGTAGTGAAAAGAAGAGTCATATGCACCCCAATGTTCATAGTGGGAATGTCCACAATAGCCAAACTGTAGAAAGAGCAGAGATGCCCTTCAACAGATGAATGGATAAAGAAGATGTGGTCCATATATACAATGGAATATTACTCAGCCATCAGAAAGGATGAATACCCAACTTTTACATCAACATGGATGGGACTGGAGGAGATTATGCTAAGTGAAATAAGTGAAGCAGAGAAAGTCAATTATCATATGGTTTCACTTATTTGTGGAACATAAGGAATAGCATGGAGGATATTAGGAGAAGGAAGGGGGAAATGACGGGGGAAGAATTGGAGGGAGATATGAACCATGAGAGACTATGGACTCTGAGAAACAAACAGGGTTTTAGAGGGGAGAGGGAGGGGGGATTGGTTAGTCCGGTGATGGGTATTAAGGAGGGCACGTACTGCATGGAGCACTGGGTGTTATACGAAAACAATGGATCGTGGATCACCACATCAAAAACTAATGATGTATTGTATGGTGTCTAACATAACATAATAAAATTTTTTAAAAATATGTAGGTAATATTCTAGTTACAAAATAAATGAGTTTATGAAATGTGAATGGCCTTAATTTAATTCGACTATTTTAACATCCACATGTGAACCTTTGCTTTTCCACAGTTGGAAGAGACCTCTCCTACCCTGATAGGTGTGGCTCAGCTAGCCGTGCTCCAGATCTGCCCTGAGTCAGGCACCAATAGAATTTTTTTAATTCTAATTAATTTACTGGACCATTATTACATGTGATAAACTGTATATATTTAAAGTGTGCAACTTTGGGAATTGAAAGAGTCATTGAAAAATCATGGGTACATACTGCATCGTTCCATTTCCATAGAACTCAAGAAGGTGCACAGTAAACTCTAACTACTTCATTATGCAATTCTTAGGGCGTAATCCCTCCAGCCTTCGTTTTCTTCTGAAGGCAATGTGGAATCATAAACATAACTTCAAGGGATGTTGTAAGGCAAGATGTAATGTGTGAAAATACTTTGTTAAGTCCAAAGAATATTTAAGTCAAGGGGGCGGAGCAAGATGGCAGAGGAGTAGGAGACCTGGATTTCGTGGGGTCCCAGGAATTCAGCTAGATAGGGATCAAACCATTCTGAACACCTACAAACTCAACAGGAGATCAAAGAAAAGAATAGCAACAACTCTCTGAACAGAAAAGCGACTACTTTCTGGAAGGTAGGACGTGTGGAGAAGGGAATCCCAGGCGATATTCGGGAGGATAGACGGCGGGGGAGAGGCCTCCATTGGCCGCTTCTGGCAAGTGATAGAGCCCCAGAGCACAAAATCAGAACTTTTAGAAGTTGGCTCCGCTGAGGGACATCGCTCTAGTGGCTAAGCAGGGGGAGGAACCCTCGCAGGACAGTGTGGTCTCAAGACCCTCGGGGTCACAGAAAGACTGGGGGTGCCTGAGTGCGGCAGAGCTCCCAGGTATCAGAGCAGGGAAGCCGGCTGCAGATACAGAGCCCAGGTGCGGGCTCTCAGCTTGGGGTTGCCATAAACTGTGATCTACGGCACAGTAGGGCCACTGCTCCTCCAGCAGGGACCCAAAAAGCAGCAGATCTGGGGAGACTCCCCTACCTCCTGAGGGAAGAGAGGCATGGGATTACACCACAGGGATCTGCTGGGTTTGGAGACTCTGCACGGGGTCAGGTGCCAGAGATAGAAACGCTCGGTCACAGGCCAGGTGAGCACAGAGTGCGGCCAGAGACCGGGGAGACGGGAGTGACTGACTGCTTTTCTCTGGGGGTGCACTGAGGAGTGGGGCAATGAGTTCTCAGCTCCTCTGGGGCAGAGATTGGGAGGCTGCCATTTTCACTCTCGGCCTCCAAAGCTATACAGAAAGCTTGCAGGGAACAAAAGCTCCCGAGAGCAAACCCGAGCAGATTACTTAGCCAGGACAGGGCAAGGGCGGGGCAATTCCGCCTCCGGCAAAGACATTTGGGAACCACGGCAACAGGCCCCTCCCCCAGAAGATCAGCCAGAACAGCCAGCCAAGACCAAGTTTACCAATCAATGAGAACGTCAGAACTCTAGCGCTAGGGGAACAATGCACTTAGAATCCATGGCTTTTTTACCATGATCCTTTAGTCTTTCAAAGTTAATTTTTTTTTAACTGTCTTTTTTTTTTTTGAATTTTTCTTTTTCCCATTTTCAACCAACATTTTATCAATCCCTTTTTTAAAAAACATTTTTATTTTTCATTTTTAGAGTCATATTCTATACCTTCATAGTAGTTACCTGTATTTTTGGCATATATATATAAGTTTTTCTCTCTTTAAAATTTTGAGATAGTTTCTTCTAACAGATCAAAATATACCCTAAATCTCTAGTGTATGGTTTTTTTCTACTCTCCTGCCTGATCACATTCTCTCCCTTTTTTTTTCTTTTCTTTTTTTTTTTAAATCCTCTTCTTTCTTTTTTCAAACAACTTATCAATTCCTTTTATAAAATTTTTTATAATTTCCATCTTTACACTCATATTCCATCCCTTCATCATATCACCCCTTATTTTTATACATATATAAGTTTTTCTTTCTTTAAAATTTTGGGAGGCACTTTCTTCTAACAGACCAAAATACACCCCAAATCTAGTGTGTGGCACTGATCTATGTACCAGCCTGATCATATTTGATCATAATCTGGGTTTTTTTGTTTTGTTTTGTTCTGTTTCTGTTTGTTTTTATCTTTATCTTTATCTTTTTCTCTTTTTTTCTTTTTCTTTTTTCTCTCTTTCGCTTTCTTTTCCCCCTGCTTCAGGTCTTTTCTAATTTGTTTAGAGTATATTTTCTGGGGACATTGTTACCCTGTTAGCATTTTGTTCTCTCATTAATCTATTCTCCTCTGGACAAAATGGCAAGATGGAAGAAATCACCTCAACACAAAGAACAAGAGGTAGTACCAACTGCCAGGGACCTATTCAATACGAACATTAGTACGATGTCAGATCTAGAGTTCAGAATCATCACTTTAAAGATAGGTGGGCTGGGCTTGAAAAAACCGCAGAAGATATTAGAGAAGCCCTTTCTGCAGAAATAAAAGAACGAAAATCTAACCAAGTCGAAATCAAAAAGGCTATTAATGAGGTGCAATCAAAAATGGGGACGCTAACTGCTAGGATAAATGAGGCAGAAGAGAGAATTAGTGATATAGAAGACGAAATGATGGAAAATAAAGAAGCTGAGAAAAAGAGAGAGAAACAACTACTGGATCATGAGGCAGAATTCGAGAGATAAGCGAAACCATAAGATGAAACAACATTAGAATAATTGGGATCCCAGAAGAAGAAGAAGAAAGAGAGAAAGGGGCAGAAGGTATACTGGAGCAAATTATAGCAGAGAACTTCCCTAATTTGGGGAAGGAAACAGGCATCAAAATCAGGAAGCACAGAGAACCCCTCTCAAAATCAATAAAAATAGGTCAACACCCTGACATCTAATAGTAAAACTTACGAGTCTCAGAGACAAAGAGAAAATCCTGAAAGCAGCTTGGGAGAAGAGATATGTAACCTACAATGGTAGAAATGTTAGATTGGCAACACCTATCCACAGAGACCTGGCAGGCCAGAAAGGACTGGCAGGATATATTCAGAGCACTAAATGAGAAAAATATGCAGCCAAGAATACTATATCCAGCTAGGCTGTCACTGAAAATTGAAGGAGAGATAAAAAGCTTCCAGGACAAACAAAAACTAAAGGAATTTGCAAACACGAAACCAGCCCTATAAGAAATCTTGAAAGGGGTCCTCTAAGCAAAGAGAGAGCCTAAAAGCAACATAGACCAGAAAGGAACACAGACAATATACGGTAACAGTCACCTTACAGGCAATATAATGGCACTAAATTCCTATCTTTCAGTAGTTACCCTGAATGTAAATGGGCTAAATGCCCCCAATCAAAAGACACAGGCTATCAGACTGAATTAAAAAACAAGACCCATTGATATGCTGTCTGCAAGAGGCTCATTTTAGAACTAAAGACACCCCCAGATGGAAAGTGAGGGGGTGGAAAACCATTTACCATGCTAATGGACACCAAAAGAAAGCAATCCTTATATCAGACAACTTAGATTTTAAACCAAAGACTGTAATAAGAGATGAGGAAGGACACTAGATCCTACTTAAAGGGTCTATCCAACAAGAAGATCTAACAATTGTAAATATCTATGCCCCTAACATGGGAGCAGCCAATTATATAAGGCAATTAATAACAAAAGCAAAGAAACACATCAACAACAATACAATAATAGTGGGGGACTTTAACACCCCCCTCACTGAAATGGACAGATTGTCTAAGCAAAAGATCAACAAGGATATAAAGACTTTAAATGACACACTGGACCAAACGGACTTCACAGACATATTCAGAACATTCCATCCCAAAGCAACGGAATACACATTCTTCTCTAGTGCCCATGGAACATTCTCCAGAATAGATCACATCTTATGTCATAAATCAGGTCTCAACCAGTACCAAAAGATTGGGATCATTCCCTGCCTATTTTCAGACCACAATGCTTTGAAACTAGAACTCAATCACAAGAGGAAAGTCAGAAAGAACTCAAATACATGGAGGCTAAAGAGCATCTTACTAAAGAAGGAATGGGTCACCCAGGAAATTAAAGAAGAATTTAAAAAATTCATGGAAACCAATGAAAATGAAAACACAACTATTCAAAATCTTTGGGATGCAGCAAAGGCAGTCCTGAGAGGAAAGTATATAGCAATACAAGCCTTTCTGAAGAAACAAGAAAGGTCTCAAAACACAACCTAACCCATACCTAAAGGAGCTGGAGAGAGAACAGCAAATAAAGCCTAAAGCCAGCAGGAGAAGAGAAAGAATAAAGATCAGAGCAGAAATCAATGAAATAGAAACTAAAAGAACAGTAGAACAGATCAACAAAACAAGGAGCTGGTTCTTTGAAAGAATTAACAAGATTGATAAACCCCTGGCCAGACTTATCCAAAAGAGAAGAGAAATGACCCAAATCAACAAAATCATGAATGAAAGAGGAGAGATCACAACCAACACCAGAGAAATACAAACAATTATAAGAACATATTATGAGCAACTCTATGCCAGCAAATTAGATAACCTGGAAGAAATGGATGCATTCCTAGACATGTATCAACTACCAAAACTGAACCAGGATGAAATAGAAAACCTGAACAGACCTATAACCACTAAGGAAATTGAAGCAGTCATCAAAAATCTCCCAACAAACAAAAGCCCAGGGCCAGATGGCTTCCCAGGGGAATTCTACCAAACATTTAAAGTACAATTAATACCTATTCTTCTGAAACTCCAAAAACTCCTATTCTTCTGAAACTTCTTCCAAAAAGGGAAATGGAAGGAAATCTTTGAAACTTGTTTTATGAGGCCACCATTACCTTGATCCCCAAACCAGACAAAGACCCCATCAAAAAGGAGAATTACAGACCAATATCCCTGATGAACATGGATGCAAAAATTCTCACCAAAATACTAGCCAATAGGATCCAACAGCACATTAAAAGGATTATTCACCACAACCAAGTGGGATTTATCCTTGGGCTGCAAGTTTGGTTCAACATCCGCAAATCAATCAATGTGATACAATACATTAATAAAATAAAGAACAAAAATCATATGATCCTCTCAATAGAGGCAGAAAAAGCATTTGACAATGTACAGCATCCTTTCTTGATCAAAAGAAATACTCTTCAGAGTATAGGGATAGAGGGTACAGACTTCAATATCATAAAAGCCATCTATGAAAAACCTACAGCGAATATCATTCTCAATGGGGAAAAACTGACACCTTTCCCCCCAAGGTCAGGAACATGGCAGGGATGTCCACTATCACCACAGCTATTCAAAATAGTATTAGAAGTCCTAGCCACAGCAATCAGACAACAAAAAGAAATAAAAGGCATCCGAATCGGCAAAGAAGAAGTCAAACTCTCACTTTTTGCAGATGATATGACAACTTTATGTGGAAAACCCCAAAGACTCCACCCCAAAACTGCTAGAACTCATACAGGAATTCAGTAAAGTGGCAGGATATAAAATCAATGCACAGAAATCAGTTGCATTTCTATACACCAACAACAAGATAGAAGAAAGAGAAATTAAGAAGTCAATCCCATTTACAATTGCACCCAAAACATAAGATACCTAGGAATAAATCTAACCAAAGAGACAAAGGATCTGTACTCAGAAAACTATAAAATACTCATGAAAGAAATTGAGGAAGAAACAAAGAAATGGAAAACCTTTCCATGCTCATGGATTGGAAGAACAAATATTGTGAAGATGTCAATGCTACCTAGAGCAATCTACACATTCAATGCAATCCCCATCAAAATACCACCCACTTTCTTCAAGAAATGGAACAAATAATCCTAAAATTTGTATGGAACCAGAAAATACCCCAAATAGCCAGAGGAATGTTGAAAAAGAAAAGCAAAGCTGGTGGTATCACAAGTCCGGACTTCCAGCTCTATTACAAAGCTGTCATCATCAAGACAGCATGGTACTGGCACAAAAACAGACACATCGATCAATGGAACAGAATAGAGAGCCCAGAAATGGACCCTCAAATTTATGGTCAACTAATCTTTGACAAAGCAGGAAAGAATGTCCAATGGAAAAAAGACAGTCTCTTCAACAATGGTGTTGGTAAAATTGGACAGCCACATGCAGAAGAATGAAACTGGACCATTTCCTTACACCACATACAAAAATAGACTCCAAATGGTTGAAAAACCTCAGTGTGAGACAGGAGTCCATCAACATCCTAAAGGAGAACACAGGCAGCAACCTCTTCGACCTCAGCCACAGCAACTTCTTCCTAGAAACATCGCCAAAGGCAAAGGAAGCAAGGGCAAAAATGAACTATTGGGACTTCGTCAAGATAAAAAGCTTTTGCACAGCCAAAGAAACAGTCAACAAAACCAAAAGACCACCGACAGAATGGGAGAAGATATTTGCAAATGACATATCAGATAAAGAGCTAGTATCCAAAATCTATAAAGAACTCATCAAACTCAACACCCAAAGAACAAAGAATCCAATCAAGAAATGGGCAGAAGACATGAACAGACATTTTTCCAAAGAAGACATCCAAATGGCCAACAGACACATGAAAAAGTGCTCAACATCACTCGGCATCAGGAAAATCCAAATCAAAACCTCAATGAGATACCACCTCACACCAGTCAGA